>NC_051177.1:195546438-195742275 GCF_013339695.2 Rhipicephalus sanguineus
CCCTTTCCTGTCTCATCGTCGGGAAAGCGGTGGATCATTGTAGCGACAGACTACATGACCCGATATGCTGAGACGTCGTCTCTCGCAAAAGGAACCGCGAATGAAGTGGCTCAGTTTTTCGTCAGCCAGATAGTATTACGACATGGCGCACCTAAGGCTGTCATAACGGACAAAGGAAGAGCGTTTACTGCCCGTTTGATGCAGTCTATAATGAAACTCACGCATACCGACCACAGAAGAACTACAGCTTACCATCCGCAAACAAACGGCTTAACTGAAAGGCTCAATAGAACGCTCGCTGACATGATCGCCATTTATGTGGACGTCGAACATCGAACGTGGGACAGAATTTTACCGTATGCTACATTTGCGTACAATACCGTAGTACAAGAGACGACGCACTTCACACCATTCCAACTTGTTTACGGTAGGACAGTGACAACGACCCTAGACGCGATGTTACCTGTAAGCATTACGAACGAGGATGACGCTGACATCAGCGAATACATAGAAAGGGCAGAAGAGGCCCGACAGTTGGCAAGGCACCGCGTAATTCAACAGCAGGGCGTCGACGCAAATCGGTATAATCTAAGGCAAAGGGAAGTCCTGTACAATCCCGGAGACAAAGTGTGGGTGTGGACCCCTGTACGTGCACGTGGCCTTTCTGAAAAGCTGATGCGGCGCTATTTCGGCCCTTACAAGGTACTTCGCCGGATAAGTACCTTAAACTACGAGGTCATCCCTGAAGGCCAAGTGTGCTCGACACGACGAAGAAATCACCCCGAAGTTGTACATGTAGTACGAATGAAACCCTACTACGAAAGGCACTGAACAACATCATCGACACACGTGCTCAAACATCAAGACAAGCCCTACCATTACAAACTGTTACCCTTCTGGACGCATCGGGACGATGCGTTTTAGGAGGGGGATTAATGCCACAAGTTGTTCAACATCTTCCGAAGAGGCACACCGCTTCCTGCGTTTGTAAATGCCGCCAAACAAATGTCAAGCAAAGCGCCCAGTGCAACGGCGGTCTTTTTAAATAAATAGGTCTTTTTACTAACAGGCGCTGTATTTGCTGGTAACAATATATATATTGTAGCGAAGCCTTTGAGATGAGTAATGGGTTGTGCTCTGTATAGCCTTTTAGTGGGTCGTCCTGTTTGGCTCTTCCCGCTCGCGCTCTGAGCCCGTGTTCTTCCTTGACTGTCGCCATTGAGCATCGTCGCCGACTGCCGTCTAATAAACACCTCAACAAATTGGTGGAGAATGCTGTGCTCCCATTCGATGCCCCTGGAGCTTAGATCTCGTACCCTACCAACTACCATGCCTCAAGACGCTGCTCAGCAAACGCCTCCTCCAACAACGACCTCCTGCCCCGGTGTCCCCCGCATCCGCCACCCTCCTATCTTCACCGGCGCGGATGGGACCGACGGTGAGGACTGGCTTGCGATGTACGAGCGTGTGAGCGTACCCAATAAATGGGACGAGGCAGGCAAACTCAGCAACTTGGTTTTCTACCTCGCGGGTGTGGCGGGCCTGTGGTACAACAACCACGCCACCGATTTCCCCACGTGGTCTGCTTTCAAGACCGCCATCATCGACGTGTTTGGCCGCCCTGTCCTTCGTAAACTGCAAGCCGAACAACGTTTACGTGAACGAGCTCAGCAGACCGATGAGTCTTTTACGAGCTACATAGAAGACGTCCTGGACTTGTACAAGAAAGCCGACGCAGCCATGCCTGAGTCTGACAAGATCCGCAACGTTATGAAAGGCATCGACGACGATGCCTTCACTATGCTGCTCGCCAAGAACCCTCGTACTGTGGCCGAGGTGATCACGCTCTGCCAAAGCTCCGAGGAGCTGCGCCGGCAGCGGTTGCTGACCCGTCGACCTGCATCACGCGCCGCCGATCTCGCTGGCTTGTCGGCCATTTCTGATCAGTCCGCCTTGCTCGCTGAGATCAAGTCATTTGTGCGCGAGGAAATTCCCTACTGGCCTTCCGTCACCCGCAGCATGTTGAACAGCCATCGACCACGCTGCTGCCTCCCTTACGCCGCGCTATTCAGCAGGAAATCGCGGAGGTCATGCCGGAATACCACCATGCAGGCCATACGTTATTGCACAGCGGCCGCGTGCTCTTCGCAGAGCACAATTTAGTACCTTTGTCTTGTTTTTTTTAATACAGCGCAGTGCAGAACCACGCTGCCGGCGAGTTAGCAACCGAGATGGCTATTCTAGAGTTTGCTGGGTCGGCGATCTCAAGAATATTTTTTCTGAATATCGCCAGAATCTTTTGGGCGTTGATCTTCCTTTGGCACTCTGCGATGCTGTCTTCCCGCCCCTACGAGGTTGATTTGTGCGTTTGTAAGGACAAAAAAAAGATGTACGAAAGAAAATCGATCCTAATCCCCATAGCCCTAGCCACCCACCATCTTCCTCTCGACAAAGAAAGAGGGCAGTTACTGCCCCGGCTAGCTTTGCCATCCACGGACAGCGTCGCCAAAGCGTGTCCGTAACGCCTGCCGGATATCGTTGCCACTCAATGGCATTTTTATCAGCGTCCCCCAGACGCCGCGACGCGCCTCGTCCCTGACGTATTTGGCCATTGCAGAGAGAGGAAGATATGTCAGATGGTCGGAGAAAAAGAAGAAAAAGTTTCTGTAATTGCGAGAAAGCTGGAAGCGGGGAACGATGGAGCATGATAGGGAAGGGAGGAGGAACGCACTGGGACGTTGTAGTACGTCGTGCAGCATCAGTGCGCTGGCGTTTCTTTGCGCAACTTGCAGTTCTTGGCAATAAATGCGCAGGACTTCAATACTGAAATGAAAGCAGTCAGCGTTAGAACGAACAGCGTGGAAGAGGGGGACGCTACGCGACTTTAATTCTGCCCTCGTATACCCACCACCGGTACAATTTTCCAGATCAGTTTGATCTATTGGCTGCTTGAAGGAAGAGCGGCGATATTGAACTTCCATGATTACGGATCAATATACTTAGAGACCGCGACAACTAACAGCATCAAATTGCAGAAAATGGTGACGATGGCCTCTAGGACCGGTTCAATCAAACGCCAATTCATGATCGACCAGTATTCATTTTTCAACTTGCATAACAAAAGAGACACAGTTTCTCTTCAAGGACAAAGCAATATATTGCAATGTTTTCGAAGAATGGCGAGCAGATAACTACTTTTTAGCGTCCTACATGGCATAACTCCATGAACCACTTGCGCAAGGAAGCGGGGCCGCTGCAGCGATCGACACGACCTTCGAGCTGTCCATCGCTTCAACGCGAACTGAGCGGTGAGAATACACTAAGTATAAAAAAGGTATGAGGCGTCTCCTGATTCCTGTCAAGACAACCTAGCGTATTTCAAGCTCTGGCTGGTGCTGGTTAGTTTTGGCTATCAATTTAAATATATAAGGTAAGTAGATGTTGTTAAAGGAAATGCTAAAGCAGTTGTCTCACATTTGCCTCTAAATCGCCGCTGATGTCTTTTTTATATGTGCTAAACTTTTACCCGTGCTTGTTGATTTGTGTGTTACCGCGTAGCCACTGCTACCTAAGCCAGAAAGTTGGCAACCTTTGAGGGTTAACGTGAGGGTTAACGCACCTACGTGACTCAGGCTGTGAGAGAAGCCGTAGAAGAGGGCTCCGGATAATTTCCACCACCTGGGGTTATTTAACATGCACTGACGTTCCGCGGTACACGAGCCTGTAGCGTTTTGCCTCCATCGAGATGCGAGTGCCGCGGCAAGGGTCAACGTAAGGACTGCGCCACAGCGGTGGCTGGAAACCCTTACAAAATACGCTGCGTTTTATCAAAACGAAATGAAGACGTTTTCTTTTTTCTTTAAATTCAGAAGTATATAAAAAGCTTGGCGAGTTGGTGTACTGTCATATTTCGCAAAGCAGCGCGGTAACAAGAAGAAACACAGAAGTAGACTAGACAAGCTCTTTAACATACAATATTTAGGTCTCGGAGGCATAGAATGCAATAACGTCAGTCATTTTGTGCGCGCGTGGATAAGGGCGTGAATCATGCATAACACCAGCCTCACGACTCGCGATCATTTTTGTCACGCATTAAACAAGTAGCACAGACGTAGAGAAATAAGAGTGCTCTCGCAACAGTTAGCGGATATCAATCTACTCAAGATGGCCAGGAGTTCTGGCCCTGGCCTCCTTTTATTCGGGAACGGGAGCGGGAAAACAACAACGTTGACGACAGGGTCACGGCTCAAGGCCAGACCAAAGTTTAGTCCGGTATAGCCAGGCTGGCGCCAGGCGATGTAGTAAATAGCTACGCAAACCAACGCAAAACCACCCACCCATTGCCTGAGTAGAAAGATAAGCGTTGCATCCCCCTTTCTTCGCCTCTCTTGTCAGTGTGCGTGCCCTTCATTCCCAACCCCTTCCGTCCTTCTCATTTCCACGAGTCGGGCTGCTGTAGCAACGGCTGAAAGTTAAAGAGGCGTAATTACGCATTCGCCGCGCCACTCTGCGCGCTGTCGCCAAGAGCTCAAGCGAAGCGTGTGATTACAAAGCCCGTCGTTCTTCTCAACGCCGTGTCGCCCCACGCCCCAGCTCAGCTTTCCAACGCTCGGCCCGGACAGTGTTTGCTGGAACGCTGTCAGAGGACACGTCGGGATGCTCGGCAAGCCAGTTTCTGAGCAGTGAAAAGTAGCGCCGAGCAGGAGGTGCCCTCGCAGCCGCATGTATAGGACCTCTAACACTAGTGATATCAGATTTGATACTTTTGTGGCTTTAAACCTAAACCGTCCTTGGGCGTTGGTATATGCAAACTGGAAAGATAAGTGAAAGAGCAGTTTCGTTCCAGCTCCATCGTCCTCGGTATTCTTCAGTACTACATGGCTTCAACTTTTTACGTGCTAAGCGAAATCACAGAAGCGTCGTGGGGTTGCTTTAATGTACCTAAATAGCGTAAATGTGGCCGCTATAAGACGCCGTTTCGCATTTCCATTTTCAGAGCAAGACACCCGTGAAACATCTTTCCCGTTTCAAGGAAGTGCAGCTCGAAAGATTACCGAGGGCATGTACATGTTGCTGTGGGCTCATCTGTGCTCTTGATTAAACGAGTGAAGACATTAGAGAGTTTTAGTTTAGCGCGCGCAACGGCCTTGCGCACGCAACGGGTGAGAGAGAGCAAGACTGCGCATGCGCTGAACCTAAGAGAGATGCGTGCGTTTGCGCGCGCAAGATATGCGCACGCTAGATCTCGGCGCTTACGTTGCGCCCGCTACGGCCGTTGCGTACCTTACGGGCGCTTCTCTCGCGAGATCTCGACCGGTCGAGACAAGCAAAATGGCTGCGTCCGACAGCAGCACGCGCGGCACGGTGGTCATGGCAGCGAATAAATCCCACGCCCATTTCCGAATTGCCCTTGATTTGGAGCTCCTTGCCTACGTGAGTAGCTTGAATTCGTTCGCGGACCCAGTGCAGTGGACAGTAATCGCTGCAAAGATGCAGGAGATATTCGATGTCGTCGATACTGCAGTCGCCCTTCAAAAGCCACTGCTCTCGGTTTGTGAACATCAAATCGTCTATCTCTTCCCATGAAAGAGTGGCCAAAAGGCGCTGATTTGAAAGGATGCTGGAAAGCATTTTTCCTCCCTCGCTGCTGCTCGCCTCGTAGAAGTCGTACCAACCGTCACCGTTCACGACAGATCACCTCAACAAAATTTGCGCCATCGTAGTCTTGCCTTGTCTCGTGCCTTGACTTGTGTCAACCATGATCGGCGATTGTAGTTTACTTGTTAGCGACTAGATGGCGCAGAAAAACACGCCGAGACGAAGGTGCTGACGCCTAGACGCAGTCCACGTTTCGGTTGTTGCGTACGATAAACTAAAAATGTAGGAGACAGCCTTAACTCTAACGTACGCAGCGCGCAGGCTGTTGCGTACGTACAGGTTTGCGCGCGCTAAACTAAAACTCTCTATTTACAGGACACGTGCAGTACGCTTACAGCGCTGAGTTAAGTCTTATTTTGTTGTTCACGATGTTGTTCCGTCACTAATGTAGCACTAAATGGGAAAGCAGGTGGCCATATATTGATTAGATATAGAAAATAAAGTAAGGCATCGGGTATAAGCCAAAAGAAAATGAAAAATGGATTGCAGAACGGCTTTTTCTCGTTGAAAGCCGAACCCAAAACCTCCGCGAAACGGATGCTTTGCTGTGCCATTTCGGCTTTCTCACAGTGCCAAGGCGCATGCGCCCTTCTCGTGGCGGGAAAGGCGCAAAACGCTGCTACGGTCTCCGCACGTCTTTTGATCTCGGAGGCTTTTGTCCTGGCGAGCCCGGATGTCCTGGATCACTCTGCGAAACACCGCCCTCCCCCCTTTCCCAAAACGGCACAGTGCAGCACAGGAAAATGAAAAAGGCGGATTATGCTATGATATCAGTATTTTTCTCGTCCGTACTCCTGGCTAGTTGCGCATGCAGGCTAGATATAACCGCCATTCTGTCAGCACCACTCATGGCCATTTTGGTGAACTATTGCGATCGATGGCGTTTAGTGTAGTAATACGCGAAATTTGGGAGCAGACAAGTGACTAATAAATCCTCGTATATGTGCTATCTAAAGGCATTAAACCAGCCAAAGTCGAGACGCTCGCTTCGAAATAAATCAGGAGAAGTTAAGCGGAGAAGTCCAATTTACAATAACGATTTATGAAAACGACACGCATTCTTCCCCAAACGCCGTAAATTAAGTTACGAGCGGAAAAGTGAATTTGCTCTATGTCCGGCGTGCTGCGAAGAGAACGGCTGCGTAAGAGGGCTACGATGATAATGTATACATGTCGCCTTCGCCTCCATGCTCTCGAACGTGTGATGCCATGCCAGATTACCGATGTAACATCAACTTCCAGCATACAATATCTGACCGAATGCCTCCCATGGTTGTGTCACCGTTCTTGTTCAGTGATCTGCTGTTGAAGTTAAGAATTTTGGCGTGCGATTGAGCAATTTGAAAAACAACCATCATCTGCTAACTTTCCAGACCAAATCAAGAAAAAGAACCGCAAGTGTTCGTGAAGCGGGGGTAGTCTTTATTAAATTACGAGCCTGAGACCAGCGCGAAGCAGAAAGAAGCTGTGGACTCAGCATTCGAACACCGTGGACGCACTCTGTGTTTTGATTGCGCAAACGACTGTTAGCAACGTATCGCCAACCTGGTAATGTGCGATTTGAACGCAGTACGATCGTACTGCAGTAATAAGCGTTACGTGTCTGCAGCCCCCTCCGGCGCCTGCGGCGCTAAGTTACGCGCAAGTTGTTGCCAGGTCACCCCAAGCGATCCCCACTTACTTACGCCGAAGCCGTCGCCAGACCTCAGGCCTTCGAAGCGAGTGTGCCGGCTGCGTTTGCCGACGTCATACCTAGGCCACCAACGCATCCCATCATGCAGCCGTATCAGCAGACGCCTCGCCCACCGCGTCCTGCGTCATGGATGGGACCTACCCCGGCGAACCGATGGCGCACTTCTGACAACCGCCCGATCTGCTTCGCATGCGGTTACGCCGGCCACGTGGCGCGTTACTGCAATCGCGTCCAACCGCCTCAAGTCGTGTCGCCCGCCACCAGCCCGTCAAGCCGCCCGTATTACGCCCCACCTACGCCTATGTCGCCGACGTCACGCCAAGCTCCATCTACTCGGCGCTCTCCGTCACCGCGACGCCGATCACTGTCACCGATGCGGCCACGTCCGGTCGCTCGCGACCAGGAAAACTAGTCGTCGCAGTCCAGGAGGCAAGTGCTGCGACGCTATCGAACTGCCAAAGCCCTCAGCGAAGCCCATCGAACGTGATAGACGTGTTTGTCGACGGTGTTCCCGCATCTGCCCTTGTCGACACTGGAGCCGCCGTATCCGTTATAGACCAAAAATTGAGCCGATTACTGCGAAAAGTGAGGACGCCACTTTCTGGGATGTCTCTCCGTACAGCGAGCTCCCAGAGTATTCATCCTACAGCAATATGCACAGCTCGCGTCGTCATTCAGGACGTTTTGTACGACGTCGAGTTCATTATAATTGCTGCATGCTCTCACGACGTCATCCTGGGATGGGATTTTCTCTCCCGCCACGACGCCGTAATTCATTGCGCACAAGCCGAAATCGAACTCTACCCGTTCTCAGATCTGACGCCGGCAGACACTTCATCGGTATCGAGCAAGATCCTCGTCAAAGACGATACCAAAGTGCCTCCAAACTCGTCCACGGCTGTGTCAGTCGACTGCGCCGGTCTCTCCAACACCATTGCGCTCATTTCGCCATCTGACCACGTTTGCACAAGGAGAGGCTTGCTGGTACCTTTCGCGACCGTCCAAGTCACTCAGGGCAGCACCGCTATTTTTGTTAACAACCCATCTCCATACATTCTTACGTTGGTGCGAGGGGAATGTCTTGGCAGAGTGGAACCCCTCGAAGACGCACAAATTATGGACGCACCCGATGACACGCACTGTCCCAGTTCCGGTACGCTCAGTGCTGTTTCTGCGTCCGATTCGTCACCTGCTGATGTGTTAAGTCCTCCATTGCTGACGACCTCACATCGGTCCAGCGTTCCCAACTTCTGTGCCTGCTGGAAGAATTTCGTTCTTCTTTCGATGTCGGGCAAGCTTCTCTCGGCCGCACTTCCGCTGTTACGCATCGCATCGACACCGGCGCCCAACCACCACTGCGGCAACGTCCATATCGCGTGTCTCCCGCAGAACGCCGGGTCATTAACGAGCAAGTGGACGATATGCTTCGACGCGACGTTATTCGACCCTCGGACAGCCCACGGGCCTCTCCCGTTGTTCTCGTTGCGAAGAAGGACGGTTCCGTGCGGTTCTGTGTGGACTACCGACGGCTCAACAAGATCACTCGCAAGGATGTTTATCCGCTGCCGCGAATCGACGACGCGATTGACAGCCTGCAAGGAGCCGAATTCTTTTCGTCTCTTGATTTGCGCTCGGGGTACTGGCAAGTACCCATGGCGGATGACGCTCGACCGAAGACAGCCTTTGTCACGCCCGACGGCTTGTACGAGTTCAACGTCATGCCGTTTGGTCTGTGTAATGCGCCCGCGACCTTCGAGCGCATGATGGACACCGTTCTGCGCAACTTGAAATGGCACACGTGCTTGTGTTACCTCGACGACGTTGTGGTTTTCGCTCCGGACTTCTCCACGCATCTCCAACGTCTGCGGCATGTTTTGACGCGTTTGCGCAACGCCGGCCTCCAACTGAATCTGGAGAAGTGCCGATTTGCAGCACGGCAGCTGACAATCCTCGGCTACGTCGTCTCCAAGGACGGAATCCTTCCTGATCCGGCCAAGCTTCGGGCCGTGGCCGAATTTCCCAAACCTACGACCGTAAAAGAACTGCGCAGTTTCGTAGGACTGTGTTCGTACTTTCGACGCTTCATACGAAACTTTGCCACCATCATATCGCCGCTGACGAAGCTCCTTGGAAGTAACGGACCCCTAAATTCGTGGTCGTCCGAGTGTGACGACGCGTTCGCAAAGCTCCGTCATTTGTTGACGTCTCTCCCATCCTACGCCACTACGATCCTACGGCCCCAACGGAGGTACACACGGACGCCAGCGGTGTAGCCTCGGCGCTGTCCTTGCGCAGCGCAAACCAGGGTTCCCCGAATATGTAGTGGCATACGCAAGCCGTACGCTTACCAGAGCCGAGACCAATACTCAGTCACGGAAAAAGAGTGCCTGGCGATCATATGGGCCCTTACAAAGTTTCGACCTTATTTGTATGGTCGCCCATTTGATGTCGTCACCGACCATCATGCACTATGCTGGCTGTCGTCATTGAAGGATCCCTCAGGCCGTCTCGCCCGCTGGGCACTTCGCCTGCAGGACTACGACATCCGCGTGCTGTACCGCAACGGACGCCAGCATGCTGACGCCGACGCCCTCTCGCGCTCTCCCTTGCCTGACGACAATGCCCCCTGCTCAGTATCTCACATGGCTGTTGCTTCAATCAACGTTCACACCATCGCTGCCGAACAGCGCAAGGATAAATGGATCACCTCGCTGATCGACTTGCTCACTGATCCGTCGGCAACACCATCCACTCGCGCGTTGCGTCGTCAAGCCCACCATTTCGCTGTTCGTGACGACCTCCTGCACCGACGCAATTACAACGCCGACGGCCGCCAGTGGCTACTAGTAATACCCCGCAGTCTGCGTTCTGAAATATGCGAAGCCTTCCATTCTGACCCGCAATGCGCGCACTCTGGGGTATCCAAAACTTACCACCGCATACGACAACGATACTTCTGGCGTGGGATGTACCGCTACGTGCAGAAATTCGTTCGCTCCTGCCTCGATTGCCAACGCCGAAAACCTGCAACGCACGTGTCGCCAGCAGGTCTACAACCATTACCTTGCCCTAACCGTCCGTTTGGGCGCGTGGGCATCGATTTGTATGGACCCCTTCCTCTGACTTCGGCTGGTAACCGCTGGGCCATCGTCGCTGTTGACCATCTAACGCGATACGCCGAAACCGCCGCCCTCCCAGCGGCTACAGCGCGCGATGTTGCCTCCTTCCTACTACACAGATTCATACTGCGTCACGGTCCACCCCAAAAGCTTCTCAGCGATCGAGGTCGTGTCTTCTTATCGGAAGTCGTGGAAGCCATTCTGAAAGAGTGCCATGCTGTTCACCGCAAAACTACTGCTTACCACCCGCAGACGAATGGCCTAACTGAACGCTTTAACCGCACGCTCGGCGACATGCTGTCAATGTACGTCGCCGCTGATCACACCAATTGGGATGCCATTCTGCCCTTCGTCACCTACGCCTATAATACCGCCCCTCAGAGCACTACTGGTTTTTCACCCTTTTTCTTACTGTACGGAAGGCACCCGTCGCACACCATCGACACGATACTTCCATACAAGCCGGATCCATCTGAGTGTGCGCCTATTTCTGACACAGCCAGGCTTGCTGAAGAGTGTCGCGAGCTTGCCAAGACATTTACGACGCAGGAACAAGAGCTGCAGAAGAGCATTCGCGACGGCACCACCACTTCTGAGCCCACGTTCCTCCCTGGAGCGCTCGTATGGCTCTCGGTCCCTACCACTGCAAGTGGCCTCTCTTCAAAACTGCTGCCGAAATACGACGGCCCATACCGGGTCGTCGAGCGCACATCCCCGGTCAACTACTTGATCGAACCCATCGAACCAGCTTCGGACATGCGCCGTCGAGGGCGCGACATAGTCAACGTGGAGCGCCTCAAGGCCTACTATGACCCACTCATAGTGACGAGCTGTTAGGTCGCCGGACGGCTCCCTTTTCGTACCCGGGGTAATTGTGGCGAAGCAATTGGTACGGTTAAACGGCTGCGTTCTCCAGCGGCTCCTAGTGGGTCGTCCTCTTGTAAACGCCGCTCGCTCTCGGAGCCCGTGCTTTGGCCTGGACTGTCGCCATAGCGAATTGTCGCCGAGTCCCGTCCAATAAACCGCTTAACAATATATATATATATATATATATATATATATATATATATATATTGATGAATGGGTGGAGTCCGTAGTTCCGGGAACCATTGGCTTGGGCCCCGGTCCCCTCGCGGGCCGCCAGGGCCTCTTGGACCACCCGGTCCGGGCTGGACAGTGCCGCCTCCCACCCTTTTCTACTGAAATCATTAAAGACATCTTTTTTGGATGTATTAACTGCTCTGGCACTCCCATGCCATGTGGTAGATTGTAGCCAGGTTAGTGTTGCACATCCTGCATGTTGGTGAGGGATACTTGTCAGGGTCGATTTTGGAGAGTGCGTGCGGGTTGGGGTATGACAACGTTTGTAAACGGCGCCAGGCTGCCTGTGTAGCCTTACTGAGTTGAGGATATGGAGGAGGATATTTCCTCCGCGCAAGCCTTTGGCTTTGTAGTATTTCAGTGCATGTGGTGAGGTGGGTCGAATGATCTGGGAGGGCTCGATTCCCTGCACTGAAGTTAGAGCCCCCGGGGTAGGAGAACTCGGGCGGATGTATGAGCTAGCTCATTGCCTCTGACTCCACAGTGGCCGGGTAGCCCTACAACTTGTTTCCAGCCTGCCGCAGTTCGGCCTTGTGCTGCTTGTGTAAGTATTCTGTGTGCAAGAGGACCGATATTTACCTTAATGTAGGTGCGATAGACCGTCATTGAGTCCGTAAGGACGAATGTAGCCGCTGGGTTTCTGAGCGCGACGGCGATACCGACCTCCTCCATGCTTGTAACGTCATCCTGTGTGGTAGATACACAGTCGACACATTGCCCCTGGTTTACTACCGCCACCATGCATTTTCCGGTGTGTGACCGGACGGCGTCCACGAAGAAGGCGCTCTCGTGATCTGAGTATCATGGACTTTTTCTTTTGCTTTGCGCCTGTCTGCATGGAAGGTGGGGTTCATTTTTCGAGGAAGAGGTTTGATATAGATGTCTTGGCGCCATGCCTCCGACAGCGTGTGTTTGTTCCTTACATGCGTTGGTGGTGTGATGTTAATAGAAGTGCAATTTTGTCAACGCCTTAACACGCCGTGAGGTGGCGACCTTAACCAGCGCGCCATCTAGTGAGCGCTCTCGAATCAACGGAGAGCACAGCTGCGGGAGCAATGAGAACTAGCGTACACGGCAGGAGGGACGAGAGACAACACCCCAGCAAAAGAAGCAAGCTCCAAAAAAATAGCTCTGCGACGCGCGCCTGCCTCGCCTGGCTGTAACGCCACAGAACACTTATAAAACCATTTGGAGAAAGGAAAATGTACCTTTGACAGCGCAGCGGAAATAAGGGTAGCGGAGGCGTTGTAAACTATAGTATCCGACCAAGAAATGGAGCTGCGAAAACTATCATCATCATTGCAGTGAGGCAACATGGCTGCCGCATTGCTGGCGGGTGCGGGTGGTCCCACTGGTTCTGGTCGTTTATTCACTGCTGTCCCGGGGTTTTATTCGCGCGCGCGGCAGCCTAACGTTACTACAAATATTTCCGTTATGTCGCCAGGTGACCGAGAGGCCTCAACTGGCAAAAAATCCGCCAAGCAAGTAAGCTTATATTGTTTATTGGCAATTGTGAATATAGCAGTACACATGGAAACAAGCAGCACTGTCAGTTACAGAGTTGAACAATACATACAAGAAACAGAAATAGCCATCTGCTTAACAAAATTACCAGCTGAATTGAGCAACTCTATGCCTCTTGACTCGTTCAGCCAGGGGCGTAGCCAGAAATTTTTTTCGGGGGGGGGGGGGGGTTCGACTATACTTTATGTATGTTCGTGCGTGTGTTTGTATGTGTGCGTGTATATATACGCAAGCAAAACTGAAAAATTTCGTGGGGGGGAGGGTTGAACCCCCAACCTCCCCCCCCGCTGGCTACGCCCCTGCGTTCAGCATACCTCGTATAGTACGCAGAACGAAGCGTCAGGCAACGATACTTCTTACGATGGGTGACCCTTGCACAGTACTTGCGTACAGTGCTGCCCGTCGTTTTTCTCATTACACATGCGCGTTTGACGATTTGAGCGGTAATAAACAAACATCAAAACTTCTTGCAAAAGATGCAGTGCCAGTAAGATTATCCTGAGCCCCAACGTACTATTTTGACAACACATGGACGAGAGGCACACGACGTTGAAAAAAAAAGTGAAACCACGCTGTTATGCTATAGATATTCCTGTACGTAACGTGTTCTCGTTATTGTGCTCAATATTCTTGTGTTCGTGCCTGCGCGCCGATCTGTTTACGATGAATTCCGACCATTTAGCTCAACCTTCAGTTCAGCTAAGCTCGTGTATTCTGGGAAAACACCATTTACGGTATCACGTTGAAAAGGTAACTTATGTTTCAAAAGCCGTTGCAGTGACAAACACTTCAATTGAGTAACTGTGTGCGAATAAGGAAAGCGTTAGCCTGAATCCAACATTTCGGCAAGTGAACGTTCCTGTGAAGGTTGTCACAGAAGACAAGCTTCGAGAATTGAGCTACCCTTGCTCGCCCACTGTTTATCAGCTGACGCATGTTATAGCGGATGCCTGCGCGTGTTCCTGAAAGCACTCATTTGTAAAAAAAAAGAATGATGTGCCGGTGGACAGCACCGACAATACACTGCACATAATGTGTGTGCGCAGAATAGAGACATTTAGAACAGTAGTATAGTAGAAAGATAGGAAGTGCTGGAAGTCATAGTAGCAACGTTGAAAAAATAGGCAGTGGGTAATCATTTCTTTCAAATCTGTGTAATTAGCTTCTTGTTTAATTGTTATGCTTTGCACTGAAAAGTAAAATGAGTCCATTTTTTCCTGGTGCCAATGTTGCATAGTCACGAAAGACACTGCTTAAACGATGGACGATTGCAGAAGCTGAATTTACATTTTCATTCTTCAATACCTCCCAACTGTCTGCTTCACTCTTAACCCGGGTGTCACACAAAACTAGCCTTTTTTGGATGCATAGCTCACAGCAATATCTAGGAAATAGCAGTTATTACACATTCAAATCTTTTAACATGCACAAACACTGGCCAACTCTAATGAACTCTGATTATACCTATTGAGTGCACTCATTTCTTGTTCTGTTAAAAATAAACATACTTTCAGAAACTCCGTGTCATGTGTCAGGCCTGTTATCTAGAACAAATATTATTTTCTACTTGTCTGCTTTTCAAATTCACACACAAAACAAATTGCTTGCACAAATGCAACGGCGCTGTACTCTCTTTTCTGGATGTGTCTGCTTACATATCATCCCATTAATGTATTGGCAAAGTTCATTCAATAAAGCTAAAAACTAATTTTTCAAATGCTTTACAAATTCCACAGCCTGATTCATGTAACACTGTCCATAATGTTCTTATGCACATGCTTTCATTCCCCTACTCCCATACTCAAACGTTATTTATTCCCGAGTAGTGACCCGGAAACTGTTCTCCAGGTGACCACTACATGAAATGTCTCGTTTAATGAAGGCACGTGTGTTTTCACAGAGTTTCCTATCTTAGAACCTTCACAACGTCACTCCCTAAAGCAAGCGGTACACATAGATTTTGTTTCAGCACTGCTGTAGCTTTCCCTGCCATTGCTTTGCAATCCTTCACAATTACAGCATTCTATACTCAGTGTGAAAAAGAAGTGCGGCTATATATGCACTACTACTGGCCCAAATGCTGACAAGTTACATGGGATACTCTATGCAACGTTTGACACTTAGATTAAAGTACAGTATGTGTGCCCCATCACATGCGATATCCAAGAAATTTGAAGCCATCACATTTCCTCTAAACTAATTCATGAAGCAAGAAACAATAATTTGTGCACCCAATTTTGTACTGCTTCAACATACCGTACACTATCACTGGTTTTCAGGATAAGGCTTGCATTCGTCCGCCTGGTAAAATTTGGTGGCGCATACGGTTGTCACTGTGGCGACTCTTGAGCCTCTTACGACTTGGTGTGGGTAGCTTGGAAACCAATGATCTCTCTTTTGTGCAGTTTTTTTGAGAAGAAAAAAAATTGAGTCATGAGAAAAAGCAAGAACAAAATGATGAAAGAAAGATTGGTTTGTGATGAGCTTTATTGGTGTAATGAGGTCGCGACGAAAAGGGACCGTACGCTGACACAGTGCAAGGCTGGCAAAAGGCGGCACAGGCTCTCGCGCAATCAGAACGCGGGTCGTTTCTCGTCCTCCTTCACAGGCGCATACTCGGTCGTGCATCTGCTCCACTACAATACCCCCGGGGTGAAGCGTAGCCATCCTGGAGACTCAGGGAGTACGTAGAATGAGGGGGTCGTAGTAGGGCTTGAGGACGGTCGACGGGTGCGGTCTCGCGTCTCGACAGCGCAAATCTGGCGATGTGTGAGGGGCTCGACGATGCAGTTCACCAGTGAGGTGGCATGAATGATACGGTAGGCACCATGGCACCGCGCCAGAAGTTTAGAGAAAAGGCCATGGACGTGGGGGGGTATCCAAAGCCAAAAAAGGGAGCCAGGAGGAAACGTAGGGACTGGGTGATGAACGTCGTCATGTCGCGTCTTTTGTCGACCTTGTGCTTCACCTGTCAGGGAACGAGCCAACTGACGGCAGTCTTCGGCGCATCTGGCGACTTCAGAAACTGGAGTGCACTCAGAGGCATCAGGTCGGTATGGGAGTATGGTGTCCAGTGGGTGGGAATGTTCGCGGCCGTACAAGAGAAAGAACGGGGAAAAGCCGGTAGTCGCTTGCGTCGCGGTGTTGTAAGCGAACGTAACAAAAGGTAGTACAGTGTCCCAGTTGGTGTGGTCTGAGGAGGTATACATCCTCAACATGTCGCCGAGTGTGCGGTTGAACCGTTCGGTGAGACCATTTGTCTGTGGATGGTAGGCGGTGGATTTCCGGTGAATGATGTCGCATTCAGCGAGGAGGGCTTGGATGACCTCCGACAGGAACACGGCGACCTCTATCACTGAGTAGTTCCCGCGGAGCACCGTGGCGTAGAATGAAGCTGCGAAGAATGAAAAGTGCAACTTCGCGGGCGGTCGCTGCCGGTAGAGCTGCAGTCTCAGCGTAGCGCGTCAGATGATCGACGCCGACAATAATCCATCGGTTTTTCAGAGCCACTGCCACGGGAGGGGGCCGTAGAGGTCGATACCCACGCGGTCAAAGGGGCGATCCGGGCACGGGAGCGGCTGCAACGTGCCAGTAAGGTGTCGCGGAGGTGTCTTGCTTTGTTGGCATGTAGTGCAAGACTGAACGTATTTCTGCACAAAGCGATACATTCCTCGCCAGTAATATCGCTGACGCAGCCTTTCGTAGGTTTTCAGGGCGCCGTTGTGAGCACTTTGGGATCCGCGTGGAAATTCAAGCAGATGTCAGAGCGCATATGGCTAGGGACAGCAAGGAGCCACTTCCGACTAGAGCACGCACGGGCTCGGGCCTACCCGAAAACCCGGGCCCGGCCCGGCCCGTGGGCCGGCCGGGCCGGGTAAAGTAGTTTTCACGGCGGGCCCGGGCCGGGCTCGGGTCTGAAGCTCCGGGCTTAGGGCCGGGCCCGGGTTTGAGGTGGCGGGCTTGGGTCGGGCCGGGCTTGGACTTTACTCAGTCCTTAAAGGGGCACTAAAGGGATGCAATGAATTGGTTGAGACTGATAAAGTGTACTCTGTGAATTCGAATGTAATTAGTTTCACCATTATAAGGAGAAAATCAAGGGCAACGTTCCATTTTTAAATTTCGCGGCGAAATCCCCGCGCGTGACGTCTCGGATTTCAAGCTGTATTTGTCGCATTTTGGGGAGATTGGTTCAGCGAAACTTCATGAACCTTGGTATGTCAAGTTTATGGTCCTCTCAGAGGTCAATGTACTTAAATTTTACCGATCAGGAACTACGTAGATCCCAGTAGACGCCGTCAGAATCTATGACGTCACGGTGTTTGTTGCGCGATTTTCAAGGTGGCGTCGGCAATCGCATTTTTTTTTTGCTCGTGTTTCTCGCTTACTAAGACTCTTGTCGCAGCGAGCGTGGTGATTATAAAATTTTAAGAGTAATTTACTGATAATAGAAGAATTGTTTTTTTAGTGTCTGTCCCTTTCAAGTGTGTTCCTCATACGTTGCGCGTACATATGCGTTTCACATTTTATCTGGATAAAATGATTTTTTTTTGTATGTGGGGCAAGCTATTTGAAGAAGTTTTATGAGCGACAGGTAGCGATCTTTCGCTCTTTGCATATGGAGCTATTTGATTTATCTGAAACGGGCGAGCTGAAAGTAAGTAGACCAGGCGCTTATACAGCTAACATCTCGCTATTCCGTGCTTTATTTGCATTCATGATTACTTTATATTCCAAATAGTAGTCTGTAATCGCAGTAATAAATGTAACATCATAAATTTATACCTATAACTTATCATCGCAAGTGCGATCACGGAGCTCCAAGGCGGGGAAACGTTCTTTCGAGTTCCAGCCCTCCACTAAAACGAAAAGACTGCGCGCAGTCTCGTTGCATAAAATCCCTATAAAGACATTTTTTTTCCGTGGCTCCGTCTAGGCTCCCAGTGGTCATGTGAGGCGAGATGGACATGCACAGCCTGCTTTGTTTGCCCACATTGTTAACGTCTGAACGTTCATACTGTTCTGCTATATCAGCGGTCTCAAACTCACCTCAGCTAACGGGCCGCATTCGCGAAAATTTACTTCCGCAAGGGCCAGGACAGTGACGAAGGTAGGAGTGAAGGAAGGGGGGAGGGGGGGGGGGGGAATAGGCTCTACCTGATGTCAGCTAACGTTGCTATATTAAAGACCTCTTTAAGATTTCATATATGGGTCATTTCCGAAGGGTATTTGGCGGCAAGTTTCCACCAATATATTGATACCTATCTCCAAAATGGCTAAAATCTGGACCCCAATTATACAATATACAGTTTTATTTCACGGTTATGTATCAACACGTGGTGAATGCAGGCGGTGCCTCAAGGAAAAATTTTTTTAGACCTGTCATGCCTGTGTAGCTCAAGAACGTACTTATAAATAAAAAAAAATTGGACAAGGACAGTCACAGTCATGTGCGGGCTGCAGGCCGCTAGTGAGAGGTCCACGGGCCGTGTGTTTCAGACCCTGGCACTATATAATGCGAGAGCTAAATGATACTGCCACCACAGCGTTGGAATGTGCAGGAATAGCATAGGTCCATTAAACATGTATATTCATGTTTAAAGGCAAGGCATATTAGCTTGACAAAATATCTGGCTTCAAATAAGAATCACGAATTCCATGCCGGGGGATGTCCCTTAACTCGAATCATATGCATCCAATGAGTAAGCGTCGGTAAGCTTATTTGCACCTTTGCCCCGCCACGGTGGTCTAGTGGTTATGGCGCTCGACTGCTGACCCGAAGGTCACGGGATCGAATCCCGGCCGCGGCGGCTGCATTTTCGATGGAGGCGAAAATGTTTGAGGCCCGTGTACCTATAGATTTAGGTGCACGTTAAAGAACCCCAGGTGGTCGAAATTTCCGGAGCCCTACACTACGGCGTCTCTCATAATCATATCGCGGTTTCGGGACGTTAAACCCCAGATAATATTATTACTCGCACCTTTATTACCAAACTGGAACTAATTCCGAAAATAGATCGCAATCACTTCGTCCGCCTACTGCCAGTCCTATACCAATGCAGTCCAGCGTAGGCCAAATTACCAGCGTAGGCCACCTTCTACCGGTAAAACATCGTTAGGAAGGCATACACCATTATAATATGGACAGAAAAGAGCCCTGTGCAAGCCTTACATAACAAACACTGCTGAAAATTGCAAGGAGAAGCCCTCAGAAGCATTTATAGATTATATTGAAGAGTGGCACAACGTCCGGGAACGACAGAAATGAAGGGATTAGCTAGACAGTTATTTTCATTCTGCAGAGGTCCAAAAAGACATCCTAAATTAGCTCCAGTGGTGGAAGTTGAGAACTACGACTGCCAACGCCTTCACATTTCTCGCGCCTTTTTCGCGCCATTTTTCGCGCCTCTGCGGCTAGCGCAAGCAGTGCAAGAAACTTCAGCGTGGTAGAACATGTGATGGAACGGCGCATGGTGTGCTTATAGTGGAATCTATTTATAATTTGATTTTTTGTACAATAACATGCGAACAAATAAGCTATAAACAATGCCACAAAAGCTTATAGACTGTACATAATAGCAGTGGTGTGATATATGAGAACACTGCTATGACAAATAGTGGCTTTTTTTCCATTCAACTTATACGTATTTCCAAAGTGCACGTGGTGCGCGAGGTTCGTTATAATTTTTATCTGGGTTAGTGTATTTACAACAAATGTAATACATTTGACTTTTTCCCTCTATTTCTCTTGATGTGGCAAGGTGCTACTATGATGAAGATAGGTGCTACATATCCAGGGTGCACGGTTGGCTTTTTCGTTACAGCATGCTTTAAAGGGACACTAAAGGGGAAAAAACGATTTTTGGCGTGTTAGTAAATTACTCTTTCATAATTCCAAAATAACCACGGCTGCCGAGAGAAGACGCATGGGAAGCGCGAAAACGCGCAAAAAGAAAGTACGGCTGGTGATGCCTCCTTGAAATTCGCGCATCAAACTCATCATAGATTTTGTTGGTGTCTGCTAGGTCCTACGCAGTTCCTAATCGGTAAAAATGAAGTGCATTGTCTTCCGAGGGGGGGCCATAGACTTGACATACGAAGCTTCAAGAAATTTCGACAAGACAAAGTCGCCAAAATACGAAAAATATGCTTTGAAATCTGGGTTGTCACGCGTGGAGAGTTGGCGCGAAATTTACGAATGAAACCCTGACCTTGATTTTTTCCTTTATTAATGTATCTGTGTTGGTGAACCCAACGACATTAGATTTGTCAGAGCGCAATTTATCAATCTAAGTCAATTCATTGTTTCACTTTCGTGTTCATTTAGATTTCAATAGAGAGCGCAATAAAAACTAAGTGAAGAGAGCGTTCTGTTCTCTGTCCCCTCTGTTTTTATTGCGCTCCTTATCAAAACCGGACTCATGCTGCAAATCACTTTTCTTCCTACAATATCTGCTACAAAACGCTATTGATGATCCCGATTGTATTCCTAGAAAATTAGGTACAGTATACACCACTGCCGAACAAACATTCATCGTACCCAGTATGTCCGCTCAACTGTTTCCACGGTGAGCCAGCCCCCTTTTACAAGAAAATACCGTAGATTAAAGTATACTTGCTAGCGAAGGATGCGCCAAGCATGCGTAGGTATTTGCCACTTAAAACGCCCTTGCGGTCGATTCGATCTTCGGGCAACACCACTTAGATTATTGGCTCGGGCCCGGTCGGGCCCGATCTGTTGTCGGGCCGGGCCGGGCCGGGTAGGCGAAATTTTTTCTCGGGTTCGGGCCGGGCCCAGGTCTCGCTTTGAGTCGCCGGGCCGGGCTCGGGCGGGTAAATATGAACAATTCCCGGGCCCGGGCCGGGCCCGGGCTGAGATTCGCGGCCCGTGCAGTGCCCTACTTCCGACCATCTGGCATGTATTTGCGGCGGTACAGAATGTTGTCTCGCACGGAAAAGTGGACTGCTTGACGGCGTAGCGCTCTCGTCGAAGGGACAGCAGACGGATCGGTAAGGTAGTCGAGGAAGAAGGCAAGGTGTGAGTCTTTACGCTGCTCCGAAAGCATGTCATTGGTGCTGAGTGGTGACAAGGTGGTAACGTGGGGTGACATAGAAGCCACATCTGGTGTTATTGGCGAGCGGGAGAGTGCATCAGCATCCGCATGCTTGCGGCCGGAACGATATACGACACGAATATCGTATTCCTGCAATCGAAGTGCCCAACGGCCCAGGCGTCCCGACGGGTCTTTAAGGTGGAAAGCCAACATAGGGCGTGGTGGTCTGTAACCACGTCGAAAGGACGGCCGTAAAGATGCGGGCGAAACTTCGTCAATGCCCAGATGATCGCCAAGCACTCCTTCTCTGTCACGGAATAGTTTAATTCAGCCTTCTTTAGAGCACGACTTGCATAAGCGACAACGTATTCACCTTGGCTGCCTTTGCGTTGTGCCAAAACAGCGCCAAGACCGACGCCACTTGCATCGGTGTGAATTTCTGTGGGAGCAGTGGGGTCGTAGTGACGAAGGATAGGTGGTGAGGTCAACAGGCGGCGCAACTGGCGAAATGCGTCATCACACGCAGGTGACCATGCAGATATACCTTTGCTGGTGGCAAGCAGACTCGTCAAAGGTGCGATGATGGACGCGAAGTTACGCACGAAGCGGCGAAAATAGGAGCAGAGGCCGACAAAACTTCTGAGGGCTTTCATCGATGTGGGCTTTGGGAATTCGGCGACAGCTCGAAGCTTATCGGGATCCGGAAGAACGCCGTCTTTGGAGATGACATGTCCCAAGATGGTTAGCTTCCGTGCTGCGAAGTGGCACTTCTTGGTGTTAAGTTGTAGGCCCGCAGAAGTTAGGCACGTGAGAATTTCGTGCAGACGAGCAAGGTGTGTCGGGAAATCTGCTGAGAAGACTACTATGTCGTCCAGGTAACACAAGCAAGTCTTCCACTTGTGGCCGCGAAGGATGGTATCGATCATGCGCTCAAATGTTGAAGGCGCGTTGCAGAGCCTAAATGGCATGACGTTGAACTCATATAGGCCATCGGGCGTTACAAAGGCTGTTTTAGGGCGACACCAATAAACCTCCACCAAATGTGAGGAGGTTTATTGGTGTAATGAGGTCGCGACGAAAAGGGACCGTACGCGGACACAGTGCAAGGCTGGAAAAAGGCGGCACAGGCTCTCGCGCAATCAGAAGTAGTAGTAGTAGTAGTGTCCTCTACTGCATGGCTCATACCCACTCAGGGGGATTGGCCAAGAAGTTGTCTTGCAAAAATTTTTTTTAATATTTTGAGTATTGAATGCTGATGCCAATAAAAAGAATAAATAAATAAATAATAGCAATGAATATACAAAAAAAAACACGTACGCATCAATGAAAGAGTGCAATAATAGTTTTTTAAACATACAGATCAGACACTTTAATCATTTCCGAATAGGAATTAGAATAAAAATAATAAGAAGAAGAAGCACAATAATAATGAAAATAATATCAAAACTTTTTTTGTTATAATAATACTTATACAAGCGGAAATTTAAAGCCGTATTCGTTTTGTTTCTTGAAGGTAGCTACACACGGCATCAAACGCATTTCTGTGGCTGAAGCCCAGATTTGAAGCACCGAAGGTAAGCACATTGTCAATTGTGAATTGTAGCCCCAGGTTAGCGAATGGGATATCAAGAAGTCTTTTTCTGAGTAATCTGTATCTGCGACATGATAAAAAGTAGTGCTCTATTGATTCTATTTCTAAACAAAAGCGACATAGGGGCGATACCGCCAGACCAGCCCTGTGTGAATATAGATTTAACGGGGGCACACAACATCGTAGTCTAGTTACTAATACTTCCAATTGTCTAGTAGGACACCATTGGATCTTCCACAGAAATTTTAAATGACTAAATTCTGTCCTAGCTGTTATTGATTCTATGGCGTCCGCACGAAGTGAAAATTTTCTATATCTAATCGCAGTTATACTGGCCACTACAGGAAGGACAGGAACAACTGGACCATTCAATGCAGCTCGCGCTAGTGAGTCGGCCATTTCATTTAATTCTAATCCACAGTGGCCAGGCACCCATAATAATTTTAAGAGCTTCAGCTGTGGAGGAATTAGCGTCAGGAACGTCTTTAGGGCAGTTGATTTTGATGAAGCTGTAAGGGACGTGCATACTGACATGGAGTCTGTTATTAATATTGCGCTATGGGCGTTCAAATCTAATTTACGCAGGGCTAGAATAATTGCCAAGAGTTCAGCTTCAAAAATGGGGGTGAAGTCCGGTAGTCTTAATGAAAATGACCAACCAAGCGAAGGGGAGTAAATGCCTACTCCTGCCTTTTCGTCTGTTACTGAAGCGTCTGTGGCTACTACATTATTGTTTCCACGTGTGCAAGGTAATCTTGTAGCCGGCTATTTAATACCCTGTATGGTTGAAATTTAGGTTTAGGGGGGAAAATCTCATCATATTCTATCTTTAGATTCTGATTGGACACATTTGCTGCAGGCACATCTCGAATTTTCACGTTTATCCGGTCTAGCTGCTTCTGAACAAAAATAATCTGTGGTGTATGAAAACGTGGCCAATGAGCAAGAAAAAAGGAGTCTTGGTTTTTTATAAAAGCATACTCGGTCGTGCATCTGCTCCACTACAGGTTCAATAAATAAAGTGTCCACAACCATACCTTGCGAGGATTTCGGACGATGAGTTTACTTTCAGTAATGGCACATCCTCTGCTGACTTGATGTAGGTTCAGAGTAAAGCATCCAAGTGTGTGCGGATATGAGCAGCTTCTTGGAGGCTGCGGTTGGAAGGGGAAGAAGCAGTCACAATTACTATGGTAGAAGCGTGAGTGGATTTATGATTAATGTCTGAGAAGAATGTATATGAGAACACTACATGAGAAAAATAGTGTGCAGATAACGTTGCTTTGCTTGGGAATTTGTTTTAGTGGTGACCTTCAGTGGACAGTGTCTGACCAAGCCTCAATTAGCGGATACTAAGCTAGTTAATTGCCCGAATCTATAAGCTATATGGTATGTGCAAATGTTATATGTACGATTGTAAACTTACGAAAATATACAAATGCATATCCATACTGTGAGTTCACTTTGCTCTACTATGCATTGAATTTATGAGCATTTATCGCAGCAAATTCATTTGTGCAGATAAAACTTATGCTTTGATCTGTGTTACAAAGTTTAGCAGTAAAGATATTTTCTGCAAAAGTGAGAACGAAGTAAATAATCTCAGAAAATGTCATTGGAATCCACAAGCTGTGCATCTGATCAGCTGGAAGAGTAGCAAAAGCTTATGAAATGACAAAAACCGTAGCGCATGCAAAAAAAGAAAAAGAAATACAGCTATGCTTAAATGCAAAGCAATGCATTTTCACTCACCGGTGCGCACGCCCACATCGTGCATGGTTATTCCGTTTTCATAGGTAGTCTCCGAGCTCTTTGCCGGCATCGAATTTTCACACTGGAAGCTGTACAGCCCAACGTTTATAAAGCATCTGTAAACGTTGGTGCAGCATGTTCAGCGCCGCAGCTGACGTGATTCACAGGCTTCAGACACGTTCGCTTTGTGGCAGCGGCATGTAAAGTTTTGCGCACAAACTCGCATTGCATTATCAAAACTGATTTAAAGCGGAGCTGCGTGAGGCCGGTCAAAGATAACGACCGTAGTACAATTTGAATGAAACAAACGACCGAAGTGCAATCGATACCAATGGGCTGCTGCTTTTCGAGCGTCAGTGTAATCTCAATACTTGTCCTCAAAAAATGAAGCTGTTGTATTAACCCTATAGAGAGGGAGAGAGAGAGTATTAGAAAAGCAGATTTTGGCCGGCGTCAGTATACCGCTGGCATGCTACTCTGTGTAGGGATGGGGAATGGGATTGACAGACTAAAGAAGAGAGGGGAGGAGATAATAGAAATATTTACAACGAGGGTGTCGGATAAGCTAAGGCATCGCTATTTGAAATAGCCAACCATTAAAGAAGTAACACAAAAACTGGTCCCTACTAGCTTTACGAAAGATGACACGGTAACTAAGCTTCTAACAACCTTCTGACACACTCTGAAATGAAATTTTTGGCCGCGTTGAGCGCCCTAACACGGAAAGTGCGAACTAACTTATCAGACCGCTAAAAGACCTGTCAGTAGTTCCACTATACGTGCATCTCGATGGAGCTCGCCGCGGTTGATTTTTTTCGCCCTCTGCGGCGATCGCTGGAACTTGAGACTTTCCAGGGCCTGGTAACACCGCGTTACCCGCTTAAGCTCGCCCCGAGAAAAATCGCGGCCGGGCTACAGGGGAGACACAACGCCCGTTGCGTTTCCCTCTAGTCCGGCCATGGTGTTCGACTGTCCGCACGAAAGCGCGGACAATTTAGAGTAGGTCTTTTTAGTGCGCCAGCTAACGCCAGTTGGGGACCAAAGACCGAGTCAGAGCCAAGAGTTGATAACACACACAAAAAATGGCCGCGTATCTCCGTGCTTCGCTGCAAATGTAGATGAAAGACGATAGTCTTATGCCGGCCGTGCTACATGAGTCCTGGTCTCATCCGCGGCCACCCGTGATGCTGTTCCCGTACCATTTGGGGAGAGCCTAGCCACTGCCATCTGGCAGTAACGTCGGGAAACATGAACTTGTGCAGAACCAAGGCCACTGCCAGGTGGCAGCACCACGTCGTCAGCAGAGAGCTTTTTCGTGCATAGCGTCGCATTTTCAGCGCAGCCTAATAGGTCTTTAGAATTTATGTATTTTATATATTTTATGTATCATGTATTTTCTAGTAAGGAACACACCACCTAATACCTACGTATTGATGTTGCGCCTCCGATATGCGTAATGTTCGCTTTTTGACAATGTTCACAAGTATGAACAATGTTCACAAGTATGAATGCAGCTACCAGTTCCAGCTGACTGGGCGTTCAGCAAGTGCTTAAACTTTGGCCGGGTGGCTGAATCGTGTGACAGACAGACAGACCAAAATTTCTGCGTTGAACTTTTCCAAGAAAGACTATCGTCTTTAATATATTCTCAGTTAAGGCAGTACAAGTATCACACAAACATGCACACTGCCAGATATCAATAACAGCTGCCAATATAACTGAGGTCGTGTTTAAAACAACGGGAACAAAACAAACAGATGTAATATCATGCATTACAAACTATTCAAGTTACAAACTATTCACCCGATTCTTCCAGATCGACTGACCGCACAGCATCATAAAACACGTCTTCACTGGCCGACCGAACCACTCTCACTTCAGCGACATAACTTCTTCGCCATCTCCAGTCTCCTCGCTCCCGAAGCTTCGGGTGTCTTCTTCAGCGTGCAGCACAACCGAAGCTAGGGAAACGAAGTGATGCTTCCAGAGTGCCGGGCGTTTGATCCGCGACTGCTGGTTGTCAGCTTCCGTTTCGATGGGGGGAGGAGGCGCGCGCGCGGTGTCTCTTGATACTTGTTTTTCGTTGCGCGCGCTGTTACGGTTACCCGCCGGTGCCGGAATTTTTTGTCTTCGCTTTAAACCGGCGACGCGCGCTCAGTAATTAACAGATTGCTTAATTAAGTAACTCTAGCGAAGTATCTTCAATATAAAAATTGTACCACTTGTCCTGAAGCGTCGGAATATTTCATCCCTCTTAAGCTAGGTAATTAACAAAGATTGCTTAACTAACCTTTAAAATGGTAACTCTAATGAGAAATATGCAATAGAAAAGTTGTAACATTCGTTTAGCAAGTTCGGATGATTTAATCTCTGCTAACTGCCTTGTTTATTTTTTCGAGTTTTCTGTAGAGTGCGAGAAATTAAGAAGCATATTCGTCACACCCAAACAGAGGCAACTTAAGAGAGCGCCGCCACACCTGGATGGAACCAACTGCAGAGAGCGCCGGAGCCAACTGCAGAGAGTGCCGCCACACCCGGACGGAGCCAACTTAAGAGAGCGCCGCCACACCCGGACGGAACCAACTGCAGAGAGCGCCGGAGCCAACTGCAGAGAGTGCCGCCACACCCGGACGGAGCCAACTTAAGAGAGCGCCGCCACACCCAGACGGAACCAACTGCAGAGAGCGCCGGAGCCAACTGCAGAGAGTGCCGCCACACCCGGAAGAAACCAACTGCAGAGAGCGCCGGAGCCAACTGCAGAGAGTGCCGCCACACCCGGACGAAACCAACTGCAGAGAGTGCCGCCACACCCGGACGGAACCAACTGCAGAGAGCGCCGGAGCCAACTGCAGAGAGTGCCGCCACACCCGGACGGAACCAACTGCAGAGAGCGCCGGAGCCAACTGCAGAGAGTGCCGCCACACCCGGACGGAACCAACTGCAGAGAGCGCCGGAGCCAACTGCAGAGAGTGCCGCCACACCCGGACGGAGCCAACTTAAGAGAGCGCCGCCACACCCGGACGGAACCAACTGCAGAGAGCGGCGGAGCCAACTGCAGAGAGTGCCGCCACACCCGGACGGAACCAACTGCAGAGAGCGCCGGAGCCAACTGCAGAGAGTGCCGCCACACCCGGACGGAGCCAACTGAAGAGAGCGCCGGAGCCAACTGCAGAGAGTGCCGCCACACCCGGACGGAACCAACTGCAGAGAGCGCCGGAGCCAACTGCAGAGAGCGCCGCCACACCCGGACGGAACCAACTGCGGAGAGCGCCGTAGCCAACTGCAGAGAGTGCCGCCACACCCGGACGGAACCAACTGCAGAGAGCGCTGGAGCCAACTGCGGAGAGTGCCGCCACACCCAGACGGAACCAACTGTAGAGAGCGCCGGAGCCAACTGCAGAGAGTGCCGCCACACCCGGACGGAACCAACTGCAGAGAGCGCCGGAGCCAACTGCAGAGAGTGCCGCCACACCCGGACGGAGCCAACTTAAGAGAGCGCCGCCACACCCGGACGGAACCAACTGCAGAGAGCGGCGGAGCCAACTGCAGAAAGTGCCGCCACACCCGGACGGAACCAACTGCAGAGAGCGCCGGAGCCAACTGCAGAGAGTGCCGCCACACCCGGACGGAGCCAACTTAAGAGAGCGCCGGAGCCAACTGCAGAGAGTGCCGCCACACCCGGACGGAACCAACTGCAGAGAGCGCCTTAGCCAACTGCAGAGAGCGCCGCCACACCCGGACGGAGCCAACTTATGAGAGCGCCGCCACACCCGGACGGAACCAACTGCGGAGAGCGCCGTAGCCAACTGCAGAGAGTGCCGCCACACCCGGACGGAACCAACTGCAGAGAGCGCTGGAGCCAACTGCGGAGAGTGCCGCCACACCCGGACGGAACCAACTGTAGAGAGCGCCGGAGCCAACTGCGGAGAGTGCCGCCACACCCGGACGGAGCCAACTTAAGAGAGCGCCGCCACACCCGGAAGGAACCAACTGCAGAGAGCGCCGTAGCCAACTGCAGAAAGTGCCGCCACACCCGGACGGAACCAACTCAAGAGAGTGGTCGCGACGAAAAGGGACCGTACGCTGACACAGTGCAAGGCTGGCAAAAGGCGGCACAGGCTCTCGCGCAATCAGAACGCGGGTCGTTTCTCGTCCTCCTTCACAGGCGCATACTCGGTCGTGCATCTGCTCCACTACAATACCCCCGGGGTGAAGCGTAGCCATCCTGGAGACTCAGGGAGTACGTAGAATGAGGGGGTCGTAGTAGGGCTTGAGACGGTCGACGTGTGCGGTCTCGCGTCCTCGACAGCGCAAATCTGGCGATTGTGTGAGGGGCTCGACGATGCAGTTCACCAGTGAGGTGGCATGAATGATACGGTAGGCACCATGGCACCGCGCCAGAAGTTTAGAGAAAAGGCCATGGACGTGGGGGGGTATCCAAAGCCAAAAAAGGGAGCCAGGAGGAAACGTAGGGACTGGGTGATGAACGTCGTCATGTCGCGTCTTTTGTCGACCTTGTGCTTCACCTGTCAGGGAACGAGCCAACTGACGGCAGTCTTCGGCGCATCTGGCGACTTCAGAAACTGGAGTGCACTCAGAGGCATCAGGTCGGTATGGGAGTATGGTGTCCAGTGGGTGGGAATGTTCGCGGCCGTACAAGAGAAAGAACGGGGAAAAGCCGGTAGTCGCTTGCGTCGCGGTGTTGTAAGCGAACGTAACAAAAGGTAGTACAGTGTCCCAGTTGGTGTGGTCTGAGGAGGTATACATCCTCAACATGTCGCCGAGTGTGCGGTTGAACCGTTCGGTGAGACCATTTGTCTGTGGATGGTAGGCGGTGGATTTCCGGTGAATGATGTCGCATTCAGCGAGGAGGGCTTGGATGACCTCCGACAGGAACACGCGACCTCTATCACTGAGTAGTTCCCGCGGAGCACCGTGGCGTAGAATGAAGCTGCGAAGAATGAAAAGTGCAACTTCGCGGGCGGTCGCTGCCGGGAGAGCTGCAGTCTCAGCGTAGCGCGTCAGATGATCGACGCCGACAATAATCCATCGGTTTTCAGAGCCACTGCACGGGAGGGGGCCGTAGAGGTCGATACCCACGCGGTCAAAGGGGCGATCCGGGCACGGGAGCGGCTGCAACGTGCCAGTAAGGTGTCGCGGAGGTGTCTTGCTTTGTTGGCATGTAGTGCAAGACTGAACGTATTTCTGCACAAAGCGATACATTCCTCGCCAGTAATATCGCTGACGCAGCCTTTCGTAGGTTTTCAGGGCGCCGTTGTGAGCACTTTGGGGATCCGCGTGGAAATTCAAGCAGATGTCAGAGCGCATATGGCTAGGGACAGCAAGGAGCCACTTCCGACTAGAGCACTGCACGGGCTCGGGCCTACCCGAAAACCCGGGCCCGGCCCGGCCCGTGGGCCGGGCCGGGCCGGGTAAAGTAGTTTTCACGGCGGGCCCGGGCCGGGCTCGGGTCTGAAGCTCCGGGCTTAGGGCCGGGCCCGGGTTTGAGGTGGCGGGCTTGGGTCGGGCCGGGCTTGGACTTTACTCAGTCCTTAAAGGGGCACTAAAGGGATGCAATGAATTGGTTGAGACTGATAAAGTGTACTCTGTGAATTCGAATGTAATTAGTTTCACCATTATAAGGAGAAAATCAAGGGCAACGTTCCATTTTTAAATTTCGCGGCGAAATCCCCGCGCGTGACGTCTCGGATTTCAAGCTGTATTTGTCGCATTTTGGGGAGATTGGTTCAGCGAAACTTCATGAACCTTGGTATGTCAAGTTTATGGTCCTCTCAGAGGTCAATGTACTTAAATTTTACCGATCAGGAACTACGTAGATCCCAGTAGACGCCGTCAGAATCTATGACGTCACGGTGTTTGTTGCGCGATTTTCAAGGTGGCGTCGGCAATCGCATTTTTTTTTTTGCTCGTGTTTCTCGCTACTAAGACTCTTGTCGCAGCGAGCGTGGTGATTATAAAATTTTAAGAGTAATTTACTGATAATAGAAGAATTGTTTTTTTAGTGTCTGTCCCTTTCAAGTGTGTTCCTCATACGTTGCGCGTACATATGCGTTTCACATTTATCTGGATAAAATGATTTTTTTTTGTATGTGGGGCAAGCTATTTGAAGAAGTTTTATGAGCGACAGGTAGCGATCTTTCGCTCTTTGCATATGGAGCTATTTGATTTATCTGAAACGGGCGAGCTGAAAGTAAGTAGACCAGGCGCTTATACAGCTAACATCTCGCTATTCCGTGCTTTATTTGCATTCATGATTACTTTATATTCCAAATAGTAGTCTGTAATCGCAGTAATAAATGTAACATCATAAATTTATACCTATAACTTATCATCGCAAGTGCGATCACGGAGCTCCAAGGCGGGGAAACGTTCTTTCGAGTTCCAGCCCTCCACTAAAACGAAAAGACTGCGCGCAGTCTCGTTGCATAAAATCCCTATAAAGACATTTTTTTTCCGTGGCTCCGTCTAGGCTCCCAGTGGTCATGTGAGGCGAGATGGACATGCACAGCCTGCTTTGTTTGCCCACATTGTTAACGTCTGAACGTTCATACTGTTCTGCTATATCAGCGGTCTCAAACTCACCTCAGCTAACGGGCCGCATTCGCGAAAATTTACTTCCGCAAGGGCCAGGACAGTGACGAAGGTAGGAGTGAAGGAAGGGGGGAGGGGGGGGGGGGAATAGGCTCTACCTGATGTCAGCTAACGTTGCTATATTAAAGACCTCTTTAAGATTTCATATATGGGTCATTTCCGAAGGGTATTGGCGGCAAGTTTCCACCAATATATTGATACCTATCTCCAAAATGGCTAAAATCTGGACCCCAATTATACAATATACAGTTTTATTTCACGGTTATGTATCAACACGTGGTGAATGCAGGCGGTGCCTCAAGGAAAAATTTTTTTAGACCTGTCATGCCTGTGTAGCTCAAGAACGTACTTATAAATAAAAAAAAATTGGACAAGGACAGTCACAGTCATGTGCGGGCTGCAGGCCGCTAGTGAGAGGTCCACGGGCCGTGTGTTTCAGACCCTGGCACTATATAATGCGAGAGCTAAATGATACTGCCACCACAGCGTTGGAATGTGCAGGAATAGCATAGGTCCATTAAACATGTATATTCATGTTTAAAGGCAAGGCATATTAGCTTGACAAAATATCTGGCTTCAAATAAGAATCACGAATTCCATGCCGGGGGATGTCCCTTAACTCGAATCATATGCATCCAATGAGTAAGCGTCGGTAAGCTTATTTGCACCTTTGCCCCGCCACGGTGGTCTAGTGGTTATGGCGCTCGACTGCTGACCCGAAGGTCACGGGATCGAATCCCGGCCGCGGCGGCTGCATTTTCGATGGAGGCGAAAATGTTTGAGGCCCGTGTACCTATAGATTTAGGTGCACGTTAAAGAACCCCAGGTGGTCGAAATTTCCGGAGCCCTACACTACGGCGTCTCTCATAATCATATCGCGGTTTCGGGACGTTAAACCCCAGATAATATTATTACTCGCACCTTTATTACCAAACTGGAACTAATTCCGAAAATAGATCGCAATCACTTCGTCCGCCTACTGCCAGTCCTATACCAATGCAGTCCAGCGTAGGCCAATTACCAGCGTAGGCCACCTTCTACCGGTAAAACATCGTTAGGAAGGCATACACCATTATAATATGGACAGAAAAGAGCCCTGTGCAAGCCTTACATAACAAACACTGCTGAAAATTGCAAGGAGAAGCCCTCAGAAGCATTTATAGATTATATTGAAGAGTGGCACAACGTCCGGGAACGACAGAAATGAAGGGATTAGCTAGACAGTTATTTCATTCTGCAGAGGTCCAAAAAGACATCCTAAATTAGCTCCAGTGGTGGAAGTTGAGAACTACGACTGCCAACGCCTTCACATTTCTCGCGCCTTTTTTCGCGCCATTTTTCGCGCCTCTGCGGCTAGCGCAAGCAGTGCAAGAACTTCAGCGTGGTAGAACATGTGATGGAACGGCGCATGGTGTGCTTATAGTGGAATCTATTTATAATTTGATTTTTTGTACAATAACATGCGAACAAATAAGCTATAAACAATGCCACAAAAGCTTATAGACTGTACATAATAGCAGTGGTGTGATATATGAGAACACTGCTATGACAAATAGTGGCTTTTTTTCCATTCAACTTATACGTATTTCCAAAGTGCACGTGGTGCGCGAGGTTCGTTATAATTTTTATCTGGGTTAGTGTATTTACAACAAATGTAATACATTTGACTTTTTCCCTCTATTTCTCTTGATGTGGCAAGGTGCTACTATGATGAAGATAGGTGCTACATATCCAGGGTGCACGGTTGGCTTTTTCGTTACAGCATGCTTTAAAGGGACACTAAAGGGGAAAAAACGATTTTTGGCGTGTTAGTAAATTACTCTTTCATAATTCCAAAATAACCACGGCTGCCGAGAGAAGACGCATGGGAAGCGCGAAAACGCGCAAAAAGAAAGTACGGCTGGTGATGCCTCCTTGAAATTCGCGCATCAAACTCATCATAGATTTTGTTGGTGTCTGCTAGGTCCTACGCAGTTCCTAATCGGTAAAAATGAAGTGCATTGTCTTCCGAGGGGGGGCCATAGACTTGACATACGAAGCTTCAAGAAATTTCGACAAGACAAAGTCGCCAAAATACGAAAAATATGCTTTGAAATCTGGGTTGTCACGCGTGGAGAGTTGGCGCGAAATTTACGAATGAAACCCTGACCTTGATTTTTTCCTTTATTAATGTATCTGTGTTGGTGAACCCAACGACATTAGATTTGTCAGAGCGCAATTTATCAATCTAAGTCAATTCATTGTTTCACTTTCGTGTTCATTTAGATTTCAATAGAGAGCGCAATAAAAACTAAGTGAAGAGAGCGTTCTGTTCTCTGTCCCTCTGTTTTTATTGCGCTCCTTATCAAAACCGGACTCATGCTGCAAATCACTTTTCTTCCTACAATATCTGCTACAAAACGCTATTGATGATCCCGATTGTATTCCTAGAAAATTAGGTACAGTATACACCACTGCCGAACAAACATTCATCGTACCCAGTATGTCCGCTCAACTGTTTCCACGGTGAGCCAGCCCCCTTTTACAAGAAAATACCGTAGATTAAAGTATACTTGCTAGCGAAGGATGCGCCAAGCATGCGTAGGTATTTGCCACTTAAAACGCCCTTGCGGTCGATTCGATCTTCGGGCAACACCACTTAGATTATTGGCTCGGGCCCGGTCGGGCCCGATCTGTTGTCGGGCCGGCCGGGCCGGGTAGGCGAAATTTTTTCTCGGGTTCGGGCCGGGCCCAGGTCTCGCTTTGAGTCGCCGGGCCGGGCTCGGGCGGGTAAATATGAACAATTCCCGGGCCCGGGCCGGGCCCGGGCTGAGATTCGCGGCCCGTGCAGTGCCCTACTTCCGACCATCTGGCATGTATTTGCGGCGGTACAGAATGTTGTCTCGCACGGAAAAGTGGACTGCTTGACGGCGTAGCGCTCTCGTCGAAGGGACAGCAGACGGATCGGTAAGGTAGTCGAGGAAGAAGGCAAGGTGTGAGTCTTTACGCTGCTCCGAAAGCATGTCATTGGTGCTGAGTGGTGACAAGGTGGTAACGTGGGGTGACATAGAAGCCACATCTGGTGTTATTGGCGAGCGGGAGAGTGCATCAGCATCCGCATGCTTGCGGCCGGAACGATATACGACACGAATATCGTATTCCTGCAATCGAAGTGCCCAACGGCCCAGGCGTCCCGACGGGTCTTTAAGGTGGAAAGCCAACATAGGGCGTGGTGGTCTGTAACCACGTCGAAAGGACGGCCGTAAAGATGCGGGCGAAACTTCGTCAATGCCCAGATGATCGCCAAGCACTCCTTCTCTGTCACGGAATAGTTTAATTCAGCCTTCTTTAGAGCACGACTTGCATAAGCGACAACGTATTCACCTTGGCTGCCTTTGCGTTGTGCCAAAACAGCGCCAAGACCGACGCCACTTGCATCGGTGTGAATTTCTGTGGGAGCAGTGGGGTCGTAGTGACGAAGGATAGGTGGTGAGGTCAACAGGCGGCGCAACTGGCGAAATGCGTCATCACACGCAGGTGACCATGCAGATATACCTTTGCTGGTGGCAAGCAGACTCGTCAAAGGTGCGATGATGGACGCGAAGTTACGCACGAAGCGGCGAAAATAGGAGCAGAGGCCGACAAAACTTCTGAGGGCTTTCATCGATGTGGGCTTTGGGAATTCGGCGACAGCTCGAAGCTTATCGGGATCCGGAAGAACGCCGTCTTTGGAGATGACATGTCCCAAGATGGTTAGCTTCCGTGCTGCGAAGTGGCACTTCTTGGTGTTAAGTTGTAGGCCCGCAGAAGTTAGGCACGTGAGAATTTCGTGCAGACGAGCAAGGTGTGTCGGGAAATCTGCTGAGAAGACTACTATGTCGTCCAGGTAACACAAGCAAGTCTTCCACTTGTGGCCGCGAAGGATGGTATCGATCATGCGCTCAAATGTTGAAGGCGCGTTGCAGAGCCTAAATGGCATGACGTTGAACTCATATAGGCCATCGGGCGTTACAAAGGCTGTTTTAGGGCGACACCAATAAACCTCCACCAAATGTGAGGAGGTTTATTGGTGTAATGAGGTCGCGACGAAAAGGGACCGTACGCGGACACAGTGCAAGGCTGGAAAAAGGCGGCACAGGCTCTCGCGCAATCAGAAGTAGTAGTAGTAGTAGTGTCCTCTACTGCATGGCTCATACCCACTCAGGGGGATTGGCCAAGAAGTTGTCTTGCAAAAATTTTTTTTAATATTTTGAGTATTGAATGCTGATGCCAATAAAAAGAATAAATAAATAAATAATAGCAATGAATATACAAAAAAAAACACGTACGCATCAATGAAAGAGTGCAATAATAGTTTTTTAAACATACAGATCAGACACTTTAATCATTTCCGAATAGGAATTAGAATAAAAATAATAAGAAGAAGAAGCACAATAATAATGAAAATAATATCAAAACTTTTTTGTTATAATAATACTTATACAAGCGGAAATTTAAAGCCGTATTCGTTTTGTTTCTTGAAGGTAGCTACACACGGCATCAAACGCATTTCTGTGGCTGAAGCCCAGATTTGAAGCACCGAAGGTAAGCACATTGTCAATTGTGAATTGTAGCCCCAGGTTAGCGAATGGGATATCAAGAAGTCTTTTTCTGAGTAATCTGTATCTGCGACATGATAAAAAGTAGTGCTCTATTGATTCTATTTCTAAACAAAAGCGACATAGGGGCGATACCGCCAGACCAGCCCTGTGTGAATATAGATTTAACGGGGGCACACAACATCGTAGTCTAGTTACTAATACTTCCAATTGTCTAGTAGGACACCATTGGATCTTCCACAGAAATTTTAAATGACTAAATTCTGTCCTAGCTGTTATTGATTCTATGGCGTCCGCACGAAGTGAAAATTTTCTATATCTAATCGCAGTTATACTGGCCACTACAGGAAGGACAGGAACAACTGGACCATTCAATGCAGCTCGCGCTAGTGAGTCGGCCATTTCATTTAATTCTAATCCACAGTGGCCAGGCACCCATAATAATTTTAAGAGCTTCAGCTGTGGAGGAATTAGCGTCAGGAACGTCTTTAGGGCAGTTGATTTTGATGAAGCTGTAAGGGACGTGCATACTGACATGGAGTCTGTTATTAATATTGCGCTATGGGCGTTCAAATCTAATTTACGCAGGGCTAGAATAATTGCCAAGAGTTCAGCTTCAAAAATGGGGGTGAAGTCCGGTAGTCTTAATGAAAATGACCAACCAAGCGAAGGGGAGTAAATGCCTACTCCTGCCTTTTCGTCTGTTACTGAAGCGTCTGTGGCTACTACATTATTTGTTTCCACGTGTGCAAGGTAATCTTGTAGCCGGCTATTTAATACCCTGTATGGTTGAAATTTAGGTTTAGGGGGGAAAATCTCATCATATTCTATCTTTAGATTCTGATTGGACACATTTGCTGCAGGCACATCTCGAATTTTCACGTTTATCCGGTCTAGCTGCTTCTGAACAAAAATAATCTGTGGTGTATGAAAACGTGGCCAATGAGCAAGAAAAAAGGAGTCTTGGTTTTTTATAAAAGCATACTCGGTCGTGCATCTGCTCCACTACAGGTTCAATAAATAAAGTGTCCACAACCATACCTTGCGAGGATTTCGGACGATGAGTTTACTTTCAGTAATGGCACATCCTCTGCTGACTTGATGTAGGTTCAGAGTAAAGCATCCAAGTGTGTGCGGATATGAGCAGCTTCTTGGAGGCTGCGGTTGGAAGGGGAAGAAGCAGTCACAATTACTATGGTAGAAGCGTGAGTGGATTTATGATTAATGTCTGAGAAGAATGTATATGAGAACACTACATGAGAAAAATAGTGTGCAGATAACGTTGCTTTGCTTGGGAATTTGTTTTAGTGGTGACCTTCAGTGGACAGTGTCTGACCAAGCCTCAATTAGCGGATACTAAGCTAGTTAATTGCCCGAATCTATAAGCTATATGGTATGTGCAAATGTTATATGTACGATTGTAAACTTACGAAAATATACAAATGCATATCCATACTGTGAGTTCACTTTGCTCTACTATGCATTGAATTTATGAGCATTTATCGCAGCAAATTCATTTGTGCAGATAAAACTTATGCTTTGATCTGTGTTACAAAGTTTAGCAGTAAAGATATTTTCTGCAAAAGTGAGAACGAAGTAAATAATCTCAGAAAATGTCATTGGAATCCACAAGCTGTGCATCTGATCAGCTGGAAGAGTAGCAAAAGCTTATGAAATGACAAAAACCGTAGCGCATGCAAAAAAAGAAAAAGAAATACAGCTATGCTTAAATGCAAAGCAATGCATTTTCACTCACCGGTGCGCACGCCCACATCGTGCATGGTTATTCCGTTTTCATAGGTAGTCTCCGAGCTCTTTGCCGGCATCGAATTTTCACACTGGAAGCTGTACAGCCCAACGTTTATAAAGCATCTGTAAACGTTGTGCAGCATGTTCAGCGCCGCAGCTGACGTGATTCACAGGCTTCAGACACGTTCGCTTTGTGGCAGCGGCATGTAAAGTTTTGCGCACAAACTCGCATTGCATTATCAAAACTGATTTAAGCGGAGCTGCGTGAGGCCGGTCAAGATAACGACCGTAGTACAATTTGAATGAAACAAACGACCGAAGTGCAATCGATACCAATGGGCTGCTGCTTTTCGAGCGTCAGTGTAATCTCAATACTTGTCCTCAAAAAATGAAGCTGTTGTATTAACCCTATAGAGAGGGAGAGAGAGAGTATTAGAAAAGCAGATTTTGGCCGGCGTCAGTATACCGCTGGCATGCTACTCTGTGTAGGGATGGGGAATGGGATTGACAGACTAAAGAAGAGAGGGGAGGAGATAATAGAAATATTTACAACGAGGGTGTCGGATAAGCTAAGGCATCGCTATTTGAAATAGCCAACCATTAAAGAAGTAACACAAAAACTGGTCCCTACTAGCTTTACGAAAGATGACACGGTAACTAAGCTTCTAACAACCTTCTGACACACTCTGAAATGAAATTTTTGGCCGCGTTGAGCGCCCCTAACACGGAAAGTGCGAACTAACTTATCAGACCGCTAAAAGACCTGTCAGTAGTTCCACTATACGTGCATCTCGATGGAGCTCGCCGCGGTTGATTTTTTCGCCCTCTGCGGCGATCGCTGGAACTTGAGACTTTCCAGGGCCTGGTAACACCGCGTTACCCGCTTAAGCTCGCCCCGAGAAAAATCGCGGCCGGGCTACAGGGGAGACACAACGCCCGTTGCGTTTCCCTCTAGTCCGGCCATGGTGTTCGACTGTCCGCACGAAAGCGCGGACAATTTAGAGTAGGTCTTTTTAGTGCGCCAGCTAACGCCAGTTGGGGACCAAAGACCGAGTCAGAGCCAAGAGTTGATAACACACACAAAAAATGGCCGCGTATCTCCGTGCTTCGCTGCAAATGTAGATGAAAGACGATAGTCTTATGCCGGCCGTGCTACATGAGTCCTGGTCTCATCCGCGGCCACCCGTGATGCTGTTCCCGTACCATTTGGGGAGAGCCTAGCCACTGCCATCTGGCAGTAACGTCGGGAAACATGAACTTGTGCAGAACCAAGGCCACTGCCAGGTGGCAGCACCACGTCGTCAGCAGAGAGCTTTTTCGTGCATAGCGTCGCATTTTCAGCGCAGCCTAATAGGTCTTTAGAATTTATGTATTTTATATATTTTATGTATCATGTATTTTCTAGTAAAGGAACACACCACCTAATACCTACGTATTGATGTTGCGCCTCCGATATGCGTAATGTTCGCTTTTTGACAATGTTCACAAGTATGAACAATGTTCACAAGTATGAATGCAGCTACCAGTTCCAGCTGACTGGGCGTTCAGCAAGTGCTTAAACTTTGGCCGGGTGGCTGAATCGTGTGACAGACAGACAGACCAAAATTTCTGCGTTGAACTTTTCCAAGAAAGACTATCGTCTTTAATATATTCTCAGTTAAGGCAGTACAAGTATCACACAAACATGCACACTGCCAGATATCAATAACAGCTGCCAATATAACTGAGGTCGTGTTTAAAACAACGGGAACAAAACAAACAGATGTAATATCATGCATTACAAACTATTCAAGTTACAAACTATTCACCCGATTCTTCCAGATCGACTGACCGCACAGCATCATAAAACACGTCTTCACTGGCCGACCGAACCACTCTCACTTCAGCGACATAACTTCTTCGCCATCTCCAGTCTCCTCGCTCCCGAAGCTTCGGGTGTCTTCTTCAGCGTGCAGCACAACCGAAGCTAGGGAAACGAAGTGATGCTTCCAGAGTGCCGGGCGTTTGATCCGCGACTGCTGGTTGTCAGCTTCCGTTTCGATGGGGGGAGGAGGCGCGCGCGCGGTGTCTCTTGATACTTGTTTTTCGTTGCGCGCGCTGTTACGGTTACCCGCCGGTGCCGGAATTTTTTGTCTTCGCTTTAAACCGGCTTAATTAAGTAACTCTAGCGAAGTATCTTCAATATAAAAATTGTACCACTTGTCCTGAAGCGTCGGAATATTTCATCCCTCTTAAGCTAGGTAATTAACAAAGATTGCTTAACTAACCTTTAAAATGGTAACTCTAATGAGAAATATGCAATAGAAAAGTTGTAACATTCGTTTAGCAAGTTCGGATGATTTAATCTCTGCTAACTGCCTTGTTTATTTTTTTCGAGTTTTCTGTAGAGTGCGAGAAATTAAGAAGCATATTCGTCACACCCAAACAGAGGCAACTTAAGAGAGCGCCGCCACACCTGGATGGAACCAACTGCAGAGAGCGCCGGAGCCAACTGCAGAGAGTGCCGCCACACCCGGACGGAGCCAACTTAAGAGAGCGCCGCCACACCCGGACGGAACCAACTGCAGAGAGCGCCGGAGCCAACTGCAGAGAGTGCCGCCACACCCGGACGGAGCCAACTTAAGAGAGCGCCGCCACACCCGGACGGAACCAACTGCAGAGAGCGCCGGAGCCAACTGCAGAGAGTGCCGCCACACCCGGAAGAAACCAACTGCAGAGAGCGCCGGAGCCAACTGCAGAGAGTGCCGCCACACCCGGACGAACCAACTGCAGAGAGTGCCGCCACACCCGGACGGAACCAACTGCAGAGAGCGCCGGAGCCAACTGCAGAGAGTGCCGCCACACCCGGACGGAACCAACTGCAGAGAGCGCCGGAGCCAACTGCAGAGAGTGCCGCCACACCCGGACGGAACCAACTGCAAAAAGCGCCGGAGCCAACTGCAGAGAGTGCCGCCCACACCCGGACGGAGCCAACTTAAGAGAGCGCCGCCACACCCGGACGGAACCTACTGCAGAGAGCGACGGAGCCAACTGCAGAGAGTGCCGCCACACCCGGACGGAACCAACTGCAGAGAGCGCCGGAGCCAACTGCAGAGAGTGCCGCCACACCCGGACGGAGCCAACTTAAGAGAGCGCCGGAGCCAACTGCAGAGAGTGCCGCCACACCCGGACGGAACCAACTGCAGAGAGCGCCTTAGCCAACTGCAGAGAGCGCCGCCACACCCGGACGGAACCAACTGCGGAGAGCGCCGTAGCCAACTGCAGAGAGTGCCGCCACACCCGGACGGAACCAACTGCAGAGAGCGCTGGAGCCAACTGCGGAGAGTGCCGCCACACCCAGACGGAACCAACTGTAGAGAGCGCCGGAGCCAACTGCAGAGAGTGCCGCCACACCCGGACGGAACCAACTGCAGAGAGCGCCGGAGCCAACTGCAGAGAGTGCCGCCACACCCGGACGGAGCCAACTTAAGAGAGCGCCGCCACACCCGGACGGAACCAACTGCAGAGAGCGGCGGAGCCAACTGCAGAAAGTGCCGCCACACCCGGACGGAACCAACTGCAGAGAGCGCCGGAGCCAACTGCAGAGAGTGCCGCCACACCCGGACGGAGCCAACTTAAGAGAGCGCCGGAGCCAACTGCAGAGAGTGCCGCCACACCCGGACGGAACCAACTGCAGAGAGCGCCTTAGCCAACTGCAGAGAGCGCCGCCACACCCGGACGGAGCCAACTTATGAGAGCGCCGCCACACCCGGACGGAACCAACTGCGGAGAGCGCCGTAGCCAACTGCAGAGAGTGCCGCCACACCCGGACGGAACCAACTGCAGAGAGCGCTGGAGCCAACTGCGGAGAGTGCCGCCACACCCGGACGGAACCAACTGTAGAGAGCGCCGGAGCCAACTGCGGAGAGTGCCGCCACACCCGGACGGAGCCAACTTAAGAGAGCGCCGCCACACCCGGAAGGAACCAACTGCAGAGAGCGCCGTAGCCAACTGCAGAAAGTGCCGCCACACCCGGACGGAACCAACTCAAGAGAGTGCCGCCACACCCGGACGGAACCAACTGCAGAGAGCGCTGGAGCCAACTGCGGAGAGTGCCGTCACACCCAGACGGAACCAACTGCAGAGAGTGCCGGAGCCAACTGCAGAGAGTGCCGCCACACCCGGACGGAGCCAACTTAAGAGAGCGCCGCCACACCCGGAAGGAACCAACTGCAGAGAGCGCCGTAGCCAACTGCAGAAAGTGCCGCCACACCCGGACGGAACCAACTGCAGAGAGCGCCTTAGCCAACTGCAGAGAGTGCCGCCACACCCGGACGGAGCCAACTTATGAGAGCGCCGCCACACCCGGACGGAACCAACTGCAGAGAGCGCCGTAGCCAACTGCAGAGAGTGCCGCCACACCCGGACGGAACCAACTGCAGAGAGCGCTGGAGCCAACTGCAGAGAGTGCCGCCACACCCGGACGGAACCAACTGCAGAGAGCGCCGGAGCCAATAGCAGAGAGTGCCGCCACACCCGGACGGAGCCAACTGCAGAGAGCGCCGCCACACCCGGACGGAGCCAACTTCAGAGAGCGCCGCCACACCCCCAGTACAACTAGGGCCAAGTACCCTTCATGGTCAAGCAGATGTATGTGATGCACCAAGTAGATGGGAACCTTGACACTCGGCCACGTTGTACATGCCTTCTGCACACACATATCTGCCTAATATATTGCCACGTGAACTCCTTTTCATTGTTACCGTCTGTTACTGGCCACAACTCTTACAAGTGCAGTCGCTTGGTGCAGCCCCCGCCAGAATTTATGGGAACTCGCACTACTGCTTTCTAATGTCCTTATAAGGTTGCGTATGCGACACGAACAGGGCCTGTAAATATGCCTTGAAATCGTCTCGCGAGACGATACAACAGGGGTCTGAAACACGCGGCCCGCGGGCCGCATACAGCCCGCGGTCGTTTCGCTAGCGGCCCGCGGCTTCACAAAGAATAAAATGCTTGTGACTTTGCTAAATGGTACTCGCATTATTTACTCGCCTATTGCGATTAATAACGCTTTGTTCGGGTAAGCTACACAGGCGGGATTGGGGTCGCTATGGGGCCACCATGTGCTGAAATATAACCGTGGAAAAAAATGTGCACATATCAGAATCTGCATCCAGATTTCTGTCATTCTGGAGATCAGTATCGATGTTCCCGAATCCTCACGCCAATTTTTCTGCAGAAGTGATTCATATATGAAATTTTAGAAATGCTTTCTTTCAAGTGGCAACGTTAGGTAACATTTTGTACACCCCTCCCCTCCGGCTCTGCCCCTCTCTCTTCAACATTCTTCACTGCCCCGGCACTTGCAGGACTACATTTCATGACTGTCTGCCCTAGCTGTGACCCCTGCAATTCAATATGGCCAAGTAACAAGTATTTGATATGCAAATACAATATACTATTCTCTATTATAGCACAGGTGAAGTAAATCTTTGGATTGACCTCGCCAAAGCCTTTGATAAGGTACAGCATTATTTCTTGTTCCGCTTGCTAACACGTATCGTGACAGTCCGTGAGTGTATTGAAGGTAGTACGGATAGAGTAGCTCTTCTTTAGATTCACCTCGCCAAACTCATTGATAAGGTACAGCATTATTTCTTGTTCCGGCTGCTAACACATCTCCAGTTGGGTGACAATCCTTGAGTGTATTGAAGGTACCACGGATCAAGTAGCTCTCCTTCAGATTGGCTCGCCAAAGCCCTTGATAAGGCACTGCATAATACTTTGTGCCTGATACTAAGACATCGCCAGTTGGGCGATATATTATTACGAGCGCAATAGGTGATATTCATATTGCTTAGTTCTCGGGACACACTGGGTGCGTCCGCCATTTTGTGCTTTGCGCAGTCGCGAAATTGTCTGCTAGCTTCTCCATAAGGAGGGGCCACGGAGAGGTTGAGCAGCGGTAGTTGGTGGAGCCAAGGAAATGCATCTGCTTACTTCGACATCCAGCGCCGAGTGGTTGGTGGACCTCACCGTGCAGCTGCAAATCGACGAGAACACAATATCGGAGTTCCGTGCGCTTGAAACCTCACCCGGACAGCAGCTGCAGGAAGTGCACCGCTTTGCGAAGTGGAACTGTTGTTCTCTGTGACGCGTGCTTTGGATCCCTGTTAGGCGTTCGAAGAAATAGTTCGTCGAAAGAAAATGTGACTGTCAAACTTCTGAAGTAAGCTTGCACTGCAATACATTTGCACTCTGTTTACCATTGGCAACACGCGCCAGATAATGAAACCAGGTTGTTTCTGGGTTGCAATGCTGTGCTGTTTTCCTAGGGTGGTTTAGGCGCAGACAGGCATCTCTAGTCTTCGCTATTGCAAGTTTCATCGTTTTCTATTTTTTAATTGATTTATTTGTATTCTTTTAAGAAGCAACGCAGTGCATGGACATGTACTACGTGAGCGGTGCGTCACAAACTAAACTAAAAGCTGATCGCGCGTTTGAATTGTACACTAAGTGAGCGGCCCGAGTACGTAATGCTTTTTTACTGCACATTGGTTGCTTAAATGCGTTGGAGACGTAGTCTCTTGCACGGATATACGAGGGCTACTCAAGAAGTAAGGACCGTTTGCTAATATATAAATATGTACACCTTATAATGAAGATTTATTTGTGCAGTGCCATCTGTTAATTCTTCGCGGAGGTACTGAAGGTACTGTTCTGACTCAGTAGTCGTCTCCTTGTCGGACAATGCTAGCGACGATGTCTCCGAAAATTGTTGCTCGCGCTTGTTGTGAAGTACGAACTGTATGTCAATTTTTGCTTGCGAAAGGGTCATCAGCTTCTCCAATTTATGCGGAATTGTGCCTAGTTTATGGACATGAAGTGATGAGTAAAGGAAAGGAATGAAATCGTGTCGAGACTTCACGAATGGCCGCACAAATTTGCACGACTAAGAGCGGAGTGGAAGGGCCAGAATCTAGACCAATGGCACTCCTCAACAAGCGGACCAGGCATTGCGATTAGATAGATGACTGACAGTTAGTCGTCTGTCGGATGAATTTCCTCTTGTCAGCCGCATTACAATTTGCATGATTGCAACTGAAAAGCCCAGATATCACAGTGTGTGTAATGTGGGTACTAAATATGCTTACCGACCAACTCAAACAGCAAACAATTCCCAGGCGGCAAACTTTTATGCAGAGGGACTAAAGAAACTGTTGCAGCGGTACAAAAAGTGCTTAGAATTTTACTGTGATCATGTAGAAAAGTGAAGTAGTCTTATGCTAAACTAAACCAGTCAATAAAAACTTTTACTAACAAATATTTATTTCTTGGGGACCAAATGGCGCTTACTTTTTGAATAACATTCGTATTATTGTCGTTTTGGTTTTCTGCAACGCTGTATGTGTTCATTCCTTTATATATATTTTTAAATTTTCGCGCTCTTTGCTTTCGCATCCCACGGCGGCGTTCATTACCGTGCGCTATTGTGAACAGCGCATAGGAGAGCCCACGATAAGCGGAAAGATGAATGTGATAATCCAACGGACAAACACTGTGTGTGCATAATAACTCTAGCTCCAACGTGCTCAGTGGGCGTGTCAGTCATCGCACGCTGACTGAAGAAAGCAAAGAAAAAAAAGACTTGTTTAGCGATTGGTGTAATTCTAAATCCTGCGCTAAATGAAGTTGCACTACTGTGAAACCTGAAGACGTGCGTAGCACGGGCACCCAGCGATTCCCGTTCGTAGAGTTCCCACTGCTCCGTTTACTGAACCGTCGATGACGTCAATTTTTGGGGTAAGCATGTAGCGTTTCCCCAGCACGAGTCGAATCGTGTTAGAGAGATTTGCAAACTCGGTGTGCGACATGTGCGCTACTTTTTGCTGCGTTTTATCAGCTTCCTGTTTGTTACGGCTGATGAGGTATGTACGTGTCGTCTGCTGCGAATTCCGTCAGGCCGTTCCCCCCTTGAGATGTAACGTCAAAGGCGCTGACAAGCGCAGGTTGGAGGAGTGGTCGCGCACTTGGCGAGGCTGCGGCGCCCACTCGTGTGCGGCGTGGGTGTGAACCGCACGCTACCGAAGCGCTTTTAACTATTTCAAGTTAATATTGCGATTATATCTTAGTTATTTCTGTGAATCGCATTATTTTAAACATTGCACGTTTATTTTAACCCGGTTTTGAGCATTGCTAGCCCTGTTTTAGGCCTGTATTGACCAGTTAGTTCTGAGCGTGACCACGCCACATGAGATCTACAGATGGCCGACAAGCCGGGCCCCTCCCCTAAAGTGCTCCGCACTTAAAAGGGCAGGGATAATGCAAAGCGAAGGGCAGACGCGGCAAGCTAAGTAAGTACGTCGGCGCACACTTTTGTGAAGCTTGCATAGAGATGCCTCTTGGGGCCTTTGCGCCAATCGAGTCTCGTGTGGCGGCAACAGAGATTTTCCACGGACGCGCGCAACAGCGTATTTGGCACTGTAAGGCGAAAGCCTTTAACGTCTAATACTCGCGGTGTCCGTCCGTCCATCCGTGCCCTGGCACGGTGCCAGCTGTGGCCTCTCCGCCTCACACTCTCTCAGCATTCACGTGATGGCACAGCGGGACATAGCAACAGTTGCGCGTTGCTCCTTCCGACGAGCGTTGCCCAACAGTTGCGCAACGCGGCGGCGGCGTCTGTCGGCGGAGTCGAATGGCCACAGGCTTTCGCCAAGCACAATTTGGAATTTACAATGTGTCCTTCAATTTTCTTTAATACATGTTCTTCTCATCTGGCATCTCCTCTATTGAGAGGAGGCGCTATTCTCATATCAAGCTAGCGACGGAGCCTCACACACTGGGTTACACTGCAACGTAAATCCTCGCTTTTGTCGATCAGCAACACCGACAGTCTGAAAGTCCGTATATTGAAAATTTTTTCCGCAAGTATAGCTTATACTGCAAGAAAGGTGACTAAATTGCACAGGGAAATAAGAACTCAGGTTGGAGAGCGCCTTTGCAGGCGCTGTTCATTGCCAAAGTGCATTCATCATCATTCATCAAAGTGCATTGCAGTCTTGTTGAAGAAACCAGTTAGCGTCAATGTTTTTTGCTTAATTAATACAGTCAAATAAAATCAGTGTTACCTTGTTCCGGGCATGGACACGGCTTCCTCGTTGTCTGAATAGCTCAAGAAGCATTAGGAAGTCATCAGAGAATTAAGAAAAAAACCAACAGCTAGCACCACCTGAAATGTTGCGCTATGGGACTTGTTTTCTTTTTCGAGCCAGGATGATGATGATGAAAAACTGTATTATACATATTGTTGAATGGGTGGAGTCCCTAGTCCGGGATCCCATTGGCTAGCGCCCCGGTCCTTGCGCGGGCCACCAGGGCCTCTTGGACCCCCCGGTCCGGGCTGGACAGTGCCGCCTCCCATCCATCTCTACTGAAATCCTTAAAGGGCCCCTCACCAGGTGACCTAGCGAATTTTAGTTAGACATTGCAAGTTGTTGCGAGCCCAATAAAGAGCATTATGCCACAAGAATTTTTCTAATCGGTCCGTTAGAAGCTGAGAAAAACAATAATTTGTAGCGGCGCGAAACCATAATGCGAGGAGGCGAGCTGCAAACCCTTGCCGCTCGCCCCGCGTAGCCTTCGCAAGCCAAATCCCTTCCCTGCCCTCTTCGCCACGCGAGCGGAAGGATCACATAACGCATACGCATGATCACGTCATGCGCACAAAATGTCACGAGCGCATGACGAGCCCGAACCAGCCCGAGCCCCCGAGACGCGAGCGGTGTTGTGGCGGCGTTCTTTGCGCTTCATCTCTTCAAGTTATGCCGAATGCGCCCTCGCCGATCACTTGGCTTTCAACCTATTACTGAGCGCCAAAACTGCAACATTTGTACGGACGCGAGACTAGCGGTGTGCCGCATGAACATCTAGTTAGACGCGGGAGAATAAATGAGCCTAATGAGCGCTGGAACGCGGTAGAATATTAATTTCGTTGTAAAGGGTGGCGTCTGCACGATGCGCAAAGCGCGAGAACACGAACGCGTGCGAAACGGAGGTAGATTAGTCTCGAATCTCGCTGCGATTCGCAGTAAAAATTAAAAAAGAAAGCGCACACATTCCGTTTGTGTGTTTTATTATTGCTCTCAAGTTTTATTCATCAATTCAAGCAACAAATTACAAAAACTACGCGTCGTGTCAAATAATTATCGCAGTGTCACGTGCTACTGTTGGCGACGTCAGAGCACAGTCGTCTACGTAGAGGAGCGACGTCACAGCACTACTACCTACGCAGGGCCATTCTCTCATGTACGTCATCCCCTCATTCTCTGGGCGCGTGGACGCGAGAAGAAGGGCAAGCAGCGTTCAGCTTGAAATTTGACCCATTTACGCGGCGCGTAGCGTTGCAAATTTTGGCAGACGTAATCGTGAACGCCTTGTGCATGCATTGCGCTCGTCGGCTCAAAATTGTCAAACCTGGTGAGGGGCCCTTTAAAGAAATCTGTTTTGGATGTGTTGCACTGGCACTCCCATGCCATGTGATAAAGTGTAGCTAGATTGGTGTTGCATAGCCTGCATGTTGGTGAGCGGTACTTGTCAGGGTCGATTTTGGAGAGTATGTGTGGGTTGGGATACGATAACGTTTGTAAGCGGCGCTAGGCTACCTGTGCGGCTTTACTGAGTTGAGGATGTGGTGGAGGATATTTCCTCCGCGCAAACCTTTGGTTTTGTAATATTTCAGTGTATGTGGTCAGGTGGGCCGTCTGATCTGGAAGGGCTCGAGTCCCTACACTGAAGTTAGAGTCCCGGGGTAAGAGAGCTCGGGCGGAGGCATGAGCTAGCTCGTTGCCTCTGACTCACAGTGGCCAGGTATCCATATGACTTGTTTCCAGTCTCCCTCAGTACGGCCTTCTGCAGCTTGTGAAAGTATTCTGCGTGCTAGAGGACTGATTTTGCCTTTAAGGTAGTTGCGATAAGCCGTCATTGAGTCCGTAAGGACGAAGGTTGACGCCAGGTTTCTGAGCGCGAGGGCGATAGCGACCTGCTCCACGCTTGTTACATCATCCTGTATGGTAGATACGCAGTCGACACATTGCCCCTGGTTGACTACTGCCACCGTGCACTGTCCTGTGTGTGACCGGGCGGCGTCCACGAAAAAGGCGCTCTCGTCATCTGAGTATTTATCATGGGCTTTGGCTCTGGCTTTGCGCCTATCTGCATGGAATGTGGGGTTCATATTCCGAGGAAGAGGCTTCATGATGATGCCTGTCCGCCATGCCTCCGGCAGCCTATGTTTGTTCCTAACATGCGTTGGTGGTGTGATGTTCATTTTAGAAAGCACCGCCATGTCAGTTCTGGAGAGGGCTAGTCTGATTATTTGATTGTCGAGATGGGCTTTGAATAGCTCTGCTGCGCTGTTGTGAATTCCCAGTTGTTGGAGTCGTTCTGTAGACGTCCATCTAGGGAGGTTCAGTGCCTTTTTGAGGGTATCGCGCAATATAGTGTCGATCTTTTGTTCATATGTCCTGGATATTTGTAGGTTGGGATAGCTGTATATTACAAGGCTGGCTACAAAAGCTTGAAAGAGGCGTAGAAGGTCGCGTTCCTTCAGCCCTCTGTGCTTATTGGCAATCCGGCTAATCATGTGGGAAATTTGGAGGCACCTGTTCCTAAGTTTCTGTATTGGGATCCCGTTGTAAAAGGTGACGGATTGAGCTTACGGACTTGTCGACAGATGGCGCTCTACATTTGGAATATCCCCTATTCAGGTGGGTGCGATATGCCGACCTGAATAGGGGATATTCCAAATGTAGAGCGCCGTCTGTCGACAAGTCCGTAAGCTCAATCCGTCACCTTTTCCTGGCTCGAAAACGAAACGAGTCCCATAGCGCAGCATTTCAGGCACCCACCCTCGGCTATGCGTATGGACCCGCTTCTCACATGCACAGATATTTTACAATACCAAAGACTCGAGAGATGGAGACTTCCGCCTCCGGGGCCGAACCTCAGTAAGGAATCGCACGTAGCGTGGCGTCGCCTGCAGACACTGTCCTACCCAAATCCATACGTACTATCTAAGATGGATCCCGGCGCACACAAACCACAGTGAAGGTTCTGCAACAATAAAACAGCCACCCTGTACCACATGGTATGGGAATGTCCACACAATCCACCCATGCAACCCAGGACATAACTAAACATAAAAGGGCGGGAGGCAGCTCTGTCCAGCTCGGATCCGAAGTCCCAAGAGGCCCTCGTGAAACGTGCGAGGACAGCGGCCCGCGCCATTAGGATCCCGGACTAAGGATCCCACTCACCGATCTTCTCAAGAACATCAAATAAACGTTTTATTCTCTCTATCCCTATTTAGGTCATTTCTGCCGTCACCGTAGCCGTCATGTTCCATTAAAGCGCAATCGATAACACTGCCCCTCGCGTCGTTTGTTCTACATGCAAGCGAAAGCTTGCAAATTCTGCAAGCGGGCACGTTTCAAGCAGAAATGAAGAGCGCCAGCCGGCTCCGTCGGGCGAAGGAGCGTGAAGAGGTGCCGGTGGAGGGCAGCCTCGATCGGGCAGCAACTGAGCATTTCAATTAAAAGGGCGCGATCGCGCGCGCTGGCGTATGTGCCATTTCGACAAACATCAGTAAATGGCTCCTACCCCACTAGGACTGCAGAAATAGCGTCTTTTCTTCTCCACAGCCTTTCCTCTTTCTCCTGCCCTTGTACGTGCTATGCTCTCACCGCTTACTTCGCGTTGAGGCGAAAGACAGCACTAAAACCGCTTTGCTCTCTGGAGCGGCCAGCATTTTGTAGTGTTACGCGAGAACGGATCCTCAAGGAGCTAATAATAATAATAATATCCGGGGTTTAATGTCCCAAAACCACGATATGATTATGAGAGACGCCGTAGTAGAGGGCTCCGGAAATTTCGACCACCTGGGGCTCTTTAATGTGCACATATAAATCTAAGTACACGGGCCTCAAACATTTCCGCATCCATCAGATCCTAAAGGAGTTAGCTACTGGTCTTATTTCCTATAACGTTACAATTTGTTTCTGTCGCATTCATTGCTTCGCGTTTGCGTCTAAACTGTGACTATATTAGGAGCTGGCTCGCCAGGTTCTTAAGCTGGGCCAAAGTCCCGCGTCGTAAGCGTAACCTTAGTTCCAGAGGTGATCGCTTTAGGCGCAGCTCGCGCGAAAGAGAAGTCTTCTTCCTCTCGTTCTTCGAGCGCCTTGATGATGATATTAACACAGGCAAAACCACATATAGCATAGCCAACTGTAGCAAGCGACGCTCGCTCCACTCCGGCAGTGCGCTTCGATGCTAATAACAGCCAAAAAACAATGAAACAGGGGCATGCTGGGCAATGAGCACCCTCACGTGATAGGCAAGCGGTGAGTTTTACGCGTAGCGTCACCAAGGAGGATCGTCACTGAGGCATTTTCCAGCGCCGTCTTTATTTTCTTCTAATGAGGTCGCGGTCTTTGCCGTTTTGTTTTCTGCCCAAAGGAAGACGCTGCAGGGTCTTGAGACAACGCGGGCGCAAGAGTCCGAGAGTGGCTTGCGTTCTGCGCATGCGTCCTGGCGGCTCGCAAATTTCTTGGGTCCCTAATTCTAAAACTGTCGAGTGTTTCCCCGGAGTGGGGATGTGCGCCTTCGACTTGTGCGTTGACACAGGGCGTGGTCGACCCTGTTTGCGCGATTATCTCTTGCGGGGGAGTTTCGTACGTCTTGCGCTTTTACCGCAATGTTTGCGTTGACGCTATAGACAACACGAATGTCACTTTGCTCGCTGCAGCGGCCGAGTTTGCGAAAGGAGTGATCTGCTAGCTAGAAGAGGCAGTTCGCGCATGTGTGACAGTTCGCGCTCTTCATATGTATACCTGCACGTTCTTTTCAAGCGTCCTTCTTTGTGTTTGAGCAGCGCGCTGCAAGTGTCGAGCTGTGACAGTTGTTCGTTCGCACTCGCCTTGTGTGTTTTCTTTTCCTGCTTCCTTTGTGCTTGAGCAGCCACAGCAAGTTTCTAGCTGCTTGCCGTTCTTCCTGTGACATTCCAATTTCTTGCTATCGCATTCATTGCTTCGCCCGTGAGGCGAAACTGACTTTTTATGACAAAGCCATAAACACTACATAACTACTCGTATGATACAGGCGTCATGTCAGGTTAACGTCTGTGGTTCCAGTGTTGGTTCCGCTTTCATAGCAGTCTAATAAACATTACATTTATATGTCTATGATTCATCAAGTTATATTCAAGCTTTGCTCGACCCCGGAAGAATGCGCTAACGAAATTTACGTATGATATTCACATTATTGCACCATAAAGTGCACTTCGTTTTGACAATACTTACGCATGTGCTCTAACGTGAGTGCTGACGTTACGTCAGGCCATAGGTTACCTCTAAAAGGGGTACTGACACAAACTTTCACAGACGAGATAGCCTGCTGGATCGATTGATTTCCGTGTACGTGCGTGTACCATCTGCAGAATATCGACAGCGAATAAAGCTTGAAAGGTATTTTATATGAATTTTGAAGTTCCGCGTGCGCGAAACAGCATTATAGGCCGCGCCTGTTGCATTGACACCCTTGAAGGTGACCCGAGGTGACCCCCTACTTCCCCTACGTAACCGTTGCAGCCGGTACAACAATTTATGATGACGTCGTAGCCGCCATTTCTGTTTTGACGCGCTCGCCGCTGCGCTGTTGGTGTCTGCTCGGCGGCTGCTCGCGAGTGTGTGGCCGCGCGGAAATGCGTCACTGTTCTGTGTGCTCACGTGACCGAGCGTTTCACTCGCTAGGTGGTGACCCGGTGGCTTGTCGTTTTTGGAGCTCTGTCAAACCGAAACTGAGGCTGTGTCGGTAATGAGGAGCTTATAATTAATTATCTGTCGCGCGCTGCAGCAAACGATGTGCCGTGTTATGATTAACAGGCCCCCAGCAACACATTGTAGCAAAAAAACGCGGGGCGAAAATTTTTGTGTTAGGACTCCTTTAAACGCCAGTTTTGTCGACGTGCCTCGTAGGCCCACGATGTGCACACAACTACTACACTTACAAAAACACGTCGATCCACCTCGTAACACTTTGCTCAAAGTAAAAAAAATGCAGCATAGAACTATTCGCATGAAACCGATTGCCACAAGGCGTGGGATATCTACAGAACTTGTTTTGCATACGCATTCATCCGAGCAAGGATTCTGCAACTGAACACAGTGCGTGCAACTGGTAGCCAACCTGTAACAAACGCTCAGACTGTGTTTCCTGCGCTACAAATCCTTACAGCTCTAACAGCAAAGCTTGCGTTATATCACGCATTTTTTATTTTACATTCGAACTGTTGCACATTAGTGCGGGCCATGACGACTAAAGCTATTTTAGGGAAGATTTCCGCTCTCCATAACAAAATTCTTTGCCTCATTTGTAACCTTCCTCATACACATACAACGCTTTACTTGTTTAATGATAATGAAATTATCAATATTTTCAACCTATGTTTTGTAGCTGTTACGTCCCTATATAAGATCGAACAAAAATTACACTCATACACTATTACAGAGTTAGCTTCTATGCAACTTTTTTGAATCAAATACCCACATCGTCGTCAATCGCACTGGATGCTTTCTCGTAGAAGAACCAGCATTGGACAACCAAGAATTATTTGTCAGCTGCCGTTACAATTAAGCAAACTATATTTCGCAGGTATTGAAATAACACATATCAGATTTTCTCAACTCCGCCGATATCTTATTAGGTCTCCTGACATATAAGAGCGTTTCCTCAAATTGCGGTCTTTAAAAAACAAAAACAAAAAATACAGCACCACTGCTATATATAAATCTTGAATTTAGTATATTTGTAATTTATATATTCCGAGTTTTGATCTGTGCTTGTACATACGATTGCTTTATCGTGCGTTTTCTTGCCACTACCGCCTCTGCCCGATGTCCACGAGGGGTGAGAACATAGTCAAGCGGATAGTCGCTTTTATTCTCACTCACTCCTTCAACTTTGTATTGGTAGAAATAAACTATTATTATTATTATTATTATTATTATTATTATTATTATTATTATTATTATTATTATTATTATTATTATTATTATTATTAATAATAATAAAATTTTTATTTCTGAAGACTGTCTGTATTGTATAGTTTATTTTTATTGTTTTTTTTGCATGCGCCTGCACAAAGACCTTACGGTTGTTCCTGGGCACGTTAAATAAATGATTGATTGATTATTATTATTATTATTATTATTATTATTATTATTATTATTATTATTATTATTATTATTATTATTATTATTATTATTATTATTATTATTATTATTATTATTATACCAAAATGCTCGGGGTCTGCGTACCAAGACACTCGAGTTTTCCTCTAATGTTCTTTCGTCTTCTTTTCCTATTATTGCTATTTCTGAAACCTGGCTCGGCACTGAAATTCCCTCATCGGACTTTTTTCCCCCGACCTACACCACCTTCCGCCGTGACCGAGATTTCAGTGAAACCAAACAGAAAGGCGGTGGCGTGCTGATTGCCATTGACAATTCACTGAAATCCGTTAGACGGAAAGACCTAGAAACTATCGAAGAATCGATCTGGCTAGAAATCAACCTTGAGCGCCGTGAAAAATTGTTGATTGGATGTTTCTATTTACCGCCCAGCATTTCCCCTGCGTCGTTTCATGATGTCATGTCTTCTATTGAACTTGTGATATCTTCTCATAGTGGGCACAGAATTATTGTTCTTGGGGATTTCAATGCACCTGGAATGGACTGGAGCACGCTTACCTTTTCTCATTACAGTCATTTCACAGAGAAAAAGTGCAGCCTGCTCTTGGACTTTCTGGCGTTTAATTCCCTATTGCAACATAATTCAGTCGTCAATTCCAGTGGCAACGTCTTAGACCTGTGTGTGTCAAACGATCAACCCCTTGAAGTTTCCCGCTCCAACATCTCTCTTGTACGTCCGGACAAATTCTACCCACCACTTAACGTAAGATTATCTGCATTAGCCGAAACAACGAGCTACACCAGTTACGTAAACAAATCTCCAAGATTTGCGTTCAAGCGAGGTGATTACACGGGCCTCTATCATCACTTGTCCACCGTTGAGTGGTCACAGGTTACTGACAAACCAAATGTTGATGACCAGGTTGATCGGTTTACGGAGCTTGTACTGAGCAGCATGCTTAATTTTATTCCCCAGTATACACCTAAACAACGTAAATATCCCCACTGGTTCTCATCTGAACTTATCAGTGCACTGAAGCATAAAGATCACGCACACAGGAAATCTAAATGTTCTCCATCCAGCGAGTGAAAGGAAGAGTTCAGCTTTTTTCGAACTCTCTCTAGACGCCTATATAAACGGGATCATAGTTCGTATATTGAATTCTTAGAAAAAAGCGCCTCTGACAGGCCGGCTGAGTTTTGGAAGTATGTACGTAAACGGTCTAGCAAAAGCGGAGAGTCCTTCAGACTACTGGACTCAAATGGGGTAGAAGTGTTTGCTGTCGCTGACTGTTTTGCCACGCATTTCTCATCCGTTTATAAGGCCTCAGACTCTAGCACTGATATCAGTCAACAGCCCAAGGCAGTTAGCTCATCCAGTGCTTTGTCGCTGAATGAAAATCTTATCAGCGAATGAATTAAGCGCTTAAAACCATCCTTATCATGTGGCCCAGATGGCATCCCCTCTGCCATACTAAAAGCTTATGGTAGTATATTTGTCCCAGTACTGACTACGATATTTAATAACTGCCTGGACACTTCCACATTTCCTAGCATGTGGAAAACTGCTCGTGTTTTCCCAGTATTTAAGTCGGGCTCTAAAACAGATGTTTCTAATTATCGCCCGATTTCTCTATATGTGCCACATCAAAGATCTTCGAACTGGCTCTTCACAAAATGTTGTCTTTTAGTGTGAAAAACTCATTGATTCCAAATCAACATGGTTTTCTTGCTGGCCGCTCAACTACCACAAATCTTGCTAGTTTTATGACGCAGATCTCCACACCTATTTCTCAGAGAGGACAGGTTGACGTAATCTACTGTGACCTGAGCAAGGCTTTTGACGTAGTCAGCCACACACTGATTATGGTTAAACTTGCACACTTTGACGTTGAATTGTCGATTGTGAATATCTTGCACAGCTATCTGTTCAATAGATCTTGTTATGTTGCCGTAAATGGCCAAACCTCTTCTTTGTATAATGTGACTAGTGGGGTCCCTCAAGGGTCAGTATTAGGCCCACTCCTATTTTTAATTTACATTAATGATGTTTCTTCTGCCATTCGTAATTCTTCTTTCCTCTTGTATGCCGATGACATCAAGATATTTAAGGAAATTCATTCAGTTAACGACTGTCGCTTGCTGCAGTTAGATTTGTGTTCTTTTTCCGAATGGTGCAACGGCAATAACCTTTCTCTGAATACCTCAAAGACAAAATTCATGTCTATCACTCGCAAAACATCTAGCGTGTCATTTGAATACTCTGTCAATTCTGTGCCGCTATGCAAGGTTTATGAAATCAGTGATCTTGGTGTTGTTGTTGACAGCGCGTTAAACTTTTCTTCTCACGTTAAGCGTGCTGCTATGCGGGGCCTTCGTTCTCTCGGATGTGTTTGTAGAATATCTCGAGAATTCAGGTCTCCCATGGCCCTACACAAATTGTACACGGCAATATGTCTTCCGCAACTTGAGTATGCGTCCGTGATATGGAATGGCATTGCTCAATCCAGCGGTAACACCATTGAACGAGTCCAGAAAAAATTCCTCAGCATATATAACCATCGCTTTGCTAAAAATGACTCTGAATCTCGTTCAAGTACTGCTGAATTATTATCACTGCCATCACTTCACTGCCGACGAAATCGCTCTGATCTCTTATTTCTTTACAAGCTAGTCCACGGTATCATATCCTGCCCTGTACTTCTCAATTGTGTTTTTTCGAATTCCGCGTAAGTTAACCAGAGAGAACAGACCGTTTCATGTACCCGCCTGCTTCTTCCAACACTCTACCGTTCACAGAATACAAAGTCTTTATAATATTAATTTTCTTGATCTTGACGTTTTTCATAGTCCACAATAACTGTTTTTATCCGAGCTTTGCACTGTTTTGACATAGTATGGCACAAAGTCTTCCCTTCTCCGTCTTTCCGCATAGTTGTATATATGCAATCTAATTTTTTATTCCCCTTCAATATTTCTCATGCTGTCTTATTTTACTCCTCCCCTTTTGTGTTCATTTCTCTTTGTCTACGTGTTTTTGCTCTTTTTATTTCTGAAGACTGTCTGTATAGTATTGTTTATTTTTATTGTTTTCTTTTGCGTGCGCCTGCACAAAGACCTCACGGTTGTTCCTGGGCACGTTAAATAAATGATTGATTGATTGCATGATTGATTATTATTATTATTATTATTATTATTATTATTATTATTATTATTATTATTATTATTATTATTATTATTATTATTATTATTATTATATTTTATTAATTATTTTATTACAAGAAAGCCCGGCGACGTGACAGTGGCCGCCGTGTTGCCATTTAACGGCGATTCCAGGCGATTGAGCCGCGCAAGGCCGGCAGAATGCACTAGCTTGTGTACGAAGCTCAAAGAGCAGGCGTTCTCGATTCCCACAGATCATAGCGTCCCTTTTGCAATTAAAGTATGCTGCTTTAATGATTTCCATTTGAGCAGGATGCGTCTTTCTGCCGCGACATGCGGTGTCTTGTCTGGCGTGCCACGTGTGCTTGACATTTCGTGCACGAGCTCAAAATGTATTTGGCTCCATCCTGAATGCACTATAACATTTGCAGTCATCAATCGCCAACAAGCCAAACGTGTTTCATTGGTGTTCGCCGCCCACGTGCGACCGTCATTTTTAGTTAACCAGTGGTAAGCCATGGGGCTAGCCCAATTAGTGTAGCACATACGTTGGTGTTTCTATCTATCTATCTATCTATCTATCTATCTATCTATCTATCTATCTATCTATCTATCTATCTATCTATCTATCTATCTATCTATCTATCTATCTATCTATCTATCTATCTATCTATCTATCTATCTATCTATCTACATCTGGCCGCTCTCGTGGTTGAACCCCTCATAACGAAGGCCCTCAAGAACGAAATTTTCTCTACAACGAAGAAATCTGGCTTCCCCGGCGATCGTACATAGAGTTCAATGCATTCGCCCCGTCTCGACAGCGATGAGATTTGGAAAAAAATTTCATTGGCTTAGCTCGGCTATGCCCGGATATATGTAGCGTTCGCTAAGGTTCAGCTGATTATTCTTAGCTTTCTTGGTTGTCAAGTTTCTCCGCCTTTCTGCACCGCTTAGCATCATTTGCGCTCTCCTTCTCCATGGCTATACCACACCGGCAAACGCCAGCCAGCCGGTCTGACAAATGGCTAACCTCCCTGTCCTTCCATTTTTCTTTTCCTCCTCCTCCTCCTCCTCCCCGCTATATGTATACCCCCACTGATACATCTGCGTATGCGCGCAAAATGAGAGGCGCTAACAAGTGGCCCCGGCGCAGTGTCACACGGCCACTGCGCAACGGAGGCGCACAGCTGGGCGCGCCGGCGCCAATGCGTCTGTCACGGCTATGACGCATTCCCCCCTGCGCAGAGGAATGCGCATTCCTCTGGAATGCGCAGACCAGCGAGGCGCGCGCGGCGGCAGCTTCGGTGCGCCAGCTTTGCGCCATATGATGTCACTGCTCCTCGCGCATGCGCAGCACGGCTCTCAAAGTGCCACGCGGAACAGCTTCGCCTCGGCAAGTGTAGCTAACGTTACAAAAGAAAATCACACCATCTCCCGCTAAAGGGGACCATGAGGCCATGCGAAGCAGCGTTTCGGCATGTCTAGCCCGCGTTTTACGGGGCACTGGAGAGAGGGAGGGGAGAGGGAAAGTGGAGAAGGAGAGGAGAGAGGGAGGGGAGGGGAGAGGGGGAGGGGAGAGGAGGTGTGTGTGGAGAAGGTTTGCGCATGCCCAGTAAGGGTGGTCACGCCGCACACTACCACCGGTTCGAACTCCGCCATAAGATGCTTCGCATCTAAAAGCACTCCCGCAATAACGAAAGTTTCAGGTAGTAATCCGCAACATTTTATAGCGAAAGCTGTTATGAGGTCACAACAAGGGCCGTTTTTGGCGCCGTAGTTGTCCGCCGCCGCCGGTGTCCGTAACCACTATCGCGCGAAATAAAAAAAATAAATAAGAAATATCAGGTATGGAACGAGGTTCGAACGTGGGTCCTCTGCGTGGGAGCCCAGTATTCTACATCAGAGCCATGCCGGTGCTTCAAACGACTTTGCAAAAAGACCCTATACAGGCTTCATGCCGGGAAGGAACCACATTAACATATGTAATGTAGTGTTGTAGAAGAGTAAAATAACAACCAGGCGTCTCACAACGCGAATTCTGTAGCCAGGCGTCACACAATGCGCGAATTGTGCAACGAGTGGGTTGTTGAATGCATCCAACCCATCACAAAGGGCTCTGCCATAATTCTTCATCGTCATCAGCCACAGCATCAACAAAGTGAACATAATTCCTTACAGGTGTTTAGCGGCTATCACGGTTCTCCGCAGAATGACAAAAAAATTGCATAGTAGCTGCTTCCCTACTTCACAAAAATTATGGTGATTTATAGCGTAGTGGGTTCCTCGCATGTGCACTTCTATTGGTTGCCAAGAAAGCCCATAAGGCTCCCATGATCGATTTCCTTAGGGTCTCAATAAAGTTAATTCCCTCTCTCTCTTTACTTCCTCACGTTAACGTATGTTATAAAGCGTGGTGGGAGAGTTAAATAACGACCGGGCGTCACACGATGCGAATTACGTAACTACTGGGTCATTTAAAGCTTCCAATCCTTTACAAATGGCTCAGCCATGATTCTTCATCGTCATCAACCGTCGCATCAACAAATTGCACATAATACCTAACAGATGGTACCTCGTTTCTCCGCAGAATGACAAATAATGTCGTGGTGGGTGCTTCCCAACTTCGCAAAACTTATGATTTGTAGCGTAGTGGGTACGTTGCTAGTGTACTTGAATTAGTAGCCACAAGGCCCATAGAAATGCCGCTTTTCCAGCTTTCGCTGTGACTGTGCTGCGCTTTCTGCGCAGGCCTGGCGTTCTTTTTTTTTTTTTGACCAATGAGGTAGTTGAGAACCCAGAAGTTTGAAAACTGCAGCACCGCTCATCAGGGTCGCCAGGTCTAAAAAAACAAAAAAATAGCAAATAAATTGCAGAAACTAGCCAATAATAATAATAATAATATCTGGGGTTTAACGTCCCAAAACCACCATATGATTATGAGAGACGCCGTAGTGGAGGGCTTCGGAAATTTCGACCACCTGGGGTTCTTTAACGTGCACCTAAATCTAAGTACACGGGCCTTAAACATTAACACCTCCATTGAAAATGCAGCCGCCGCGGCCGGGATTCGATCCCAGAAACTAGCCAAAAAGTAGCCAACTTGAGCAAAGGGCAGTAAAGGTGACCAAAAGTAGCCACGCGTGTGAGACAACAACTGCGTCGTTTGTACTTAAATGATAAATAGAACAGCCTTTTCAGTGGAAATGTAATTACAGAAAGAGCTCTTCCAAATCATAATTTCTGAAATAAATTATAAAATGTTGACTTTAGCAATAATTTTGTGCAGGATGACGAAGGGCCTTGCGCTGATATATAAATGACACTCCCTTCACATGTCTTGCATCACTTTTCTTAAAAGGACTAGAACTACCAACCCTGCGGCGACAATAAAAATGAATGAAACTTCTCCTGCAATGCTGAGTACATCATATATCTCTTTTGCTAATAAATATGAGCAGCGGCGAACAAATATGAGCAGAACATAGAGAATTGTCTCGAAACAACGTTTTTCATATGACAAAATGTCTCTTTTGTGTGTGTGCGCAAGTGTTCTTTGTTTCTTCATTTCCTTTTGTTTTTTCCCACTGTTATTACCCCTTTGTTATACTGTGATCAACACTTTGCATCATTGTGATTACTACCGATGTATCGTTTCATTACGATTTCATTTTGTATACAATTTCTTTTCTCGGAATGTATAGGTTTACTGTATTGCTTTCTGTGCTGCACCTGTTGCGAACCCCGGGGGGCAGAGGCCACCGTAAGGTGACTAAAGCCTTTAGCCTCTGTCTGCTCATGAAATACCCGAAATAAAGCTGAATTGAATTGAATTCAATAATGCATGAGTATACTTAAAGTAACAGTTGTTGGGATCGAAGCATAAATTGTAGTCATTTCGATATTGTCTATCGCGTGACGACGAAGACCGAGCTGTTGACCACATTACACCTTTATTTACACAGGTCTGGTCGGGCGATATCGTGCCTATATCAATCCTGCGAAAAATAGAAACCGTTGATCATTATTTTTTTATCATGTCGCCTATATTCATCACTCAGAAAAAGACTTCTCGCTATTCTGCTCTCCAGGACAGGGTTAAACTTGAGGAATCGTAATAACAAATTTTGGTGCTTCTGTTCTGGGATATTGCCACCGGGATGCCTTTGATGCGGTGTTTAATTTTATTCGAGTTATTAAAATACCATTTCAATCTCTACATTTGCAAATATATTCGTAAAGTAGTAAATAAAATGTATACAATCTAGTGCATCCATCCTAATTGGTCGGGTCAGTTTAACGCAGCTGTCTCGTTTGCTTGCGCAATCGCACAATAATTATTGTATGTATTTCATGTACTTTCTCTTACTTTCATTTGTAAAAGGGCCAAATTCAATTTTGGAAGCTTGAAACAAGCCTTGACCACCATGTTTTGACACCGCATACTCGATTGACAGCGGCTGCGACTTCACAAGATATTGACAGTTTGGTTCAAATCGTGGTAACACGAAAGTTGCCAAAAACTAGCCAAGTAGCCAAGACGTTTTTGTGCGGCAACCGGCCTAAAAAAAGTAGCCAAATTGGCGCAAAATGGCCAAACCTGGCAACCCTGCCGCTCATTCAACAAGTCGGGCACATACGTTTCCGCCAACAAACATCGGTGCGACTATTGCTCTTTACGTTCAGTCGGATGATGATGATAACAATGAGCCTGATGAGGATGATGATGATAGCCACAAGTTCAACAACACGCTGTTGAACTGCACGACTTTGTGTGCTGACGCCGACCAGATCGTGCTCGAAGAGTTCAGCGATGACGCTATCATCAACGGTGTGCGCAAAGAATAGGAGAGTGACGACAAGAGTCAGGAAAGCAACAAAACGTAAGAAAGGCAAGTAAGCTCGCGCGGAGTTCGTGATGCTTTTGAAATCACTCGCTCTTTCCTCGGCGCCCACGACGACGATGAAGCTAGGCAAAGCTTGTTAAACTGTGAGGCTCAAGCCGTCAAGCTCCTTCAAAGCAACTTGAAACAGAGCCAGGTAAGCGACTTCTTCAAGTAAATTTAGTTGTGCGAAGTAATTGGTGTGCGTATTTTACTGTTCGCGACAACGAAATTCTCACGATAACGAACAAAACTCTCCTCCCCGGCGATTTCATTATTTAGCGGTTCAACTGTATACCAAAGTCGGCTCACGAGATGAGTGTATCACGAACACGTTTCAAAGGTTGTGACACGAATGACTTGACTTGCGTGACGCGTACGTCAGGAAACCCTTTCAACCAGTCATGTATACCACATGTCCGCATAACACGGCCTGTGACATAAATATGCGCCATAGGTGGTTGATTCAAACTCTATATCCACCCAAGCAGAGCAAGAATAGACTATGTAAATCTTAATGCGATAGAGTTAAGGAGCTTGTGCTGCAGGAAATTTGGTGCCGGCGTCGACGGCGTTGTCGATGAACGAAAAATGCCGATGGAAGCTCAGAAAAAGAATCGCAGCTGGAGTAGGGATGATCGATTATAATCTTTAATCGATTAATCGTTAATCTTTCGTCGATTTAGCCTTTCATCAATTCATTGCCTTCTATGCGATGTTTTAATTGATTAATCCATTATTCGACATTTTTGATGGGTGCTTTAAAAAAAAACGCCAGGCCTGCGCTGAAACCGCAGCACACTCACAGCGAAAGCTGGAAGAGCGGCGTTTCTAGAGCCCGTTGTAAGCTCTCTTGGGGCTACAATACAAGTACACTAGAAAGGTACCCACTACGCCATAAATCACAATTTTTGTGAAGCTGGGAAGCATCTACTAAGCCATTATTCGTCATTCTACGGAGAAGCGAGGCACCAGCTACACGTCTGTAAGGCATTATGTGCGCTTTGTTGACGCTACGACTGATGACGATGAAGAATTATGGCCCATCCCTTTGTAATGGGTTGGAAGCTTTAAACGGCCCACCAGTTATGTAATTTGCATTGGGTGACGCCCGGCCGCTATTTCCCTCTCCCGTCATGCTGTATAACATACGTTGACGTGGGAGAGAGACGGGGGGAGGGCGAAGAACTTTACTGAGACCCCGAGGAAATGGATCATGTGCTTATGGGCTTCCTTGGCAACCAATACAAGTGCACTTGCGAGGAACCCACTACGCTATAAATCATTGTAATTTTATGAGACCCCGAGGAATTGGATCACGCGCTCATGGACTTCCTTGGCAACCAATACAAGTGCATTTGCGAGGAACCACTACGCTATAAATCATTGTAATTTTACTGAGACCCCGAGGAAATGAATCATGCGATTATGGCCTTCCTTGGCAACCAATACAAGTGTACTTGCGAGGAACCCACTACGCTATAAATTATTGTAATTTTTGAGAAGTAGGGCAGCAGGCACTGTGCCATTTTTCGTCATTCTACGGAGAGCTGTGGTACCTGCTAAACGCATGTAAGGCATTATGCGCACTTTGTTGATGCTGTGCCTGATGACGAAGAATTATGGCAGATCCCTTTGTAATGGGTTGGAAGCATTCAACAACGTACTCGTTGCGCAATTCGCATTGTGTGACGCCTTGTTACAGAATTCGCATTGTGCGACGCTTGGTGTTTCTTTTACTCTTCTACCACGCTATATTGCATATGCTAATGTGGTTCCTTCCCGACATGAAGCCTGTATAGGACCTTTTCGCGAAGCAGTTTCCAGCACCGGCATGGCTCAGGGGTTGAATACTGGTTTCTCACGCAGAGGGCCCAGGTTCGAACCTCGTTCCATCCTGGAATTTTTTTCTTATTTCGTTTTTTTTTCTTATTTCGAGCGATAGTGGTTACGGACACCGGCGGCGGCAGCGGCGGCGGCGGCGGCGGACAACTACGGCGTCAAAAACGGCCGGTGAAATGATCTCATAACAGCTTTCGCTGTAAAAAGATATCTCATTGTTTGAGAGGCATTGTTTCTGTTTGATCTCGACCGAAGTCTTTCTATCAGACGCGCTAGAGATCACATGTGCACATTTTCGCCTTCGTGAGAATTCGCACTTTGGCCCAATGGTTACAGGGGGCCCGTCGTCTTTGGATGATGTCATGGACTGAAGGACCTGCGGCCATCATCCATGGATGATTCGGCCGCAGGTCGTATTTCCTCGAATCCTCGAGCGCACCCAAATCGGAGGCGTTGTCGGCTACCACACTGGTCGAAAGGACGCACCGGAAACATGCAACATGACAAAATCCCGTGAAAAGCAAAACAGAGACGAGGAGGAAGAGGAAATAAATAAGACGCTCGCACTCGTAGGGAAGCAATCTTTTCTCCCTTTGTACATTAGATATTGTGGAAGCCCTCGATAATACTATAATTGCAGAATGACGTGATCTCTTTTTTTGAGGTCACCCGTGCGAGATTGCACAGCAACGTACTGGCCTGAAACAGACCACCTATTATTATTACTTTTTGTTAGTATCTGGTGTCTTACGTCCCAAAATCATGATATGATTATGAGAGACGCCGTATGGGAGGCCTCCGGAAACGTGGACCACCTGGGGTTCTTAAATGTGCACTTAAATCCTAGTACGCGCCCCTCAAGCATTTTCGCTTCCACCGAAAAAGCGGCCGCCGCAGCCAGGATTCGCGACCTTCGGGTCAGCAGTCGAGCACCGTAAACACTAGACCACCGAGGAGCACGAGCTGTGATCGTGTCTAATGTATCAGACATTAGAACGTGAAAACGAAAAAATGAAAACTTTAAGGGCTCGTTTTTCTTTGTTAAGCACAAAGAAAAACACATATAGATGGCTTGCATCGACGTCACTGAAAGCGCCGTGTTGTAGCACCAGCATGTGGGGATGCGACATTTCCGATGTCACATTAATATTATCAAAGTGTCACATGCAGGTTATTTCGTTAGTCACGCACAGAGACGTTCCTGTCGCGTCGTTTTCACATAGGCGTAACTTGTTTGTCATCATAGACGCTATCGTGGAGTCCCATTCCCTTTCAGAAGATGCGTCCATCACGTGCAAGCCATATATATCCCATAAAGTGGACCGGGGGATGACCGCCGCTGTAGCTCAGTTGGTAGAGCATCGGACGTGTTATTCGAAGGTCGCAGGTTCGGTCTGTGCCAGCGACAAGTTGTTTTTTGTTCACTTTACTTTCTTCACATTTACATCATAATTACTACAAATAACATCCCCCATACTTTCCTTGGCTTTTTGTCTGTTAGTTCTCATTAGAACACATTGTATTTCGCGACTGTCCTCCTTTCGCGTCACAGCAGAAGACGGGGGCTTCTATAGGCTGGCTGACGTGGGAGTGCAAGCGTTAGCTGAAAGATGCATTTCTCCAGGATCTGTTAGACCATTTTCATAATCCGCGAGCGCGCTTCCTTGCGCTGCATATTCGCCGAACTTAAGGCGGCACTTGTTGTGCTTCAAGTGGAGACGAGGTCGTAATTGCACGTGCTGGGGTTTGTCTATTATGCGTGTTTATGTCAAGAGAGCTGCTGAGTCTACGTTTTCCGCGTCATAGCGCAAGCAAACTGCGCTTGAACACGCTGTTTGCGGAAATGACTAGACTAACTGCTAAGAACTGGGCTAACTGCATCGCAGAAAAACTAGCTTTACAATCATGAAAAGGGTACATATACGCTATAAGGCGGAGATTTGGGCTACTTGGTATATAGTATAGGAGACATTATTAGCTTCCTTGACCCCTTTGTCTATATATATATATATATATATATATATATATATATATATATATATAATATATATATATATATATATATATATATATATATATATATATATATATATATATAATATATATATATATATATATATATATATATATATATATATAATATATATATATATATATATATATATATATATATATATACAGATATATACTGTAGCGAAGCGATCGAACTTGGCAATGGGTCGTCCTCTCGAACACCTCCTAGTGGGGTCGCCCTCTTCGGCTCTTTTCGAAGAGAACGCAACTCGCGCTGAGAGTCGGCCCCGCCTTGACTGTCGCTGTTGAGTATCGTCGCCGCTAATAAACCTCTTTATAATTTGGTGGAGGTGCTGGGTCAGCAGCACCTCACAACAACTTCGGCCCTCATTCGATACCCCTGGCTCTTCGATCCCGTACCCTGCCGCCTACCATGTCTCAAGACGCCTCCCAGCAAACGACCCCGCCCGCACCGACATGTCCCGGTGTCCCTCGTATTCGCGACCCTCCAGTCTTCACTGGCGCCGATGGTACCGACGTGGAGAACGGGCTCGCCATTTACGAGCGCGTGAGTGTCCCCAATAAATGGGACGAGGCCGGAAAATTGACTAACCTGGTTTTCTACGTCGCGGGTGTGGCGGGCCTGTGGTACAACAACCACGCATCCGATTTTACGACGTGGTCCAACTTCAAGACCGCCATTATCAACGTGTTCGCCCGACCTGCCGTTCGTAAGCTCCAGGCCGAACAGCGCTTACGTGAACGCGCTCAGCAGACCGGTGAATCATTCACCAGTTACTTTGAAGACGTCCTCGACTTCTGTAAGAAAGCCGACGCCACCATGTCCGATTCTGACAAGATCAGGAACATCATGAAAGGCATCGACGACGACGCCTTCACCATGCTGCTCGCCAAGCACCCCAGCACAGTGGCAGAGGTCATAACGCTCTGCCAAAGCTATGACGAGCTGCGCCGGCAGCGATCGATGACCCGTCGCTCTCCATCACGCGACGCCGAGCTAGCTGGCTTGTCGACCATACCCGACCACTCCGCGTTGCTCGCAGAGATCAAGACCTTCGTGCGCGAGGAAATCGCGCGCCAGTTCTCTCTGCTGGACTTTGCTCGCCCTCGGTACGCTCAACAGCCGTCGACCACCCTTCTGCCTCCCCTCCGTCGAGCAATTGAGCAGGAAATCGCGGAGGTCATGCCCGAGTACCACCAGCACCATCCGGCTCCTGCACCTTTGAGTTACGCCCAAGTTGTCGCAAGACCGCCCCCATCAATCGCTACGGCTGCCCCACACATTTACGCCGAAGCCTCCACTCGACCTCACTCTTTCGAAGCTGGTGCACCGGTAGCCTACGCCGACGTCACGCACAGGCCACGACTGCAGCCCACCATGCAGTCCTATCAGTTGCCGCCCCGTCAATCCCGTCCTGCACCATGGGCGGGCCCTGCCCCAGCGAACCGATGGCGCACACCTGACAACCGCCCCATATGCTTCGCATGCGGTTACGCCGGCCACGTGGCGCGCTATTGCAATCGCGTGCAGCCGCCTAGAGACGTGTCACCTGCCACCATCCAGTTGAACCGGCCGTATTATGACCCACCTACGCCTCCGTCGCCGCCGTCTCGCCCAGCTGCATCTACCCGCCGTTCACCGTCACCACGACGCCGCTCGCTGTCACCGATGCGGCCACGTTCGGTCCCACGCGACCAGGAAAACTAGTCGTCGCAGTCCACGAGGTAAGGGCTGCGACGCTATCGAACTGCGAAAGCCCTCAGCGTAGACCATCGAACGTGATAGACGTTTTTGTGGACGGTGTTCGCGCATCTGCCCTTATCGATACTGGAGCCGCCGTATCTGTTATGGACGCTAAACTAAGCCGCCTGCTACGAAAAGTGACGACGCCGCTTTCCGGGCTCTCCCTCCGTACAGCCAGCACCCAAAGTATTCACCCGACCGCGATATGCACAGCCCGTGTCATCATTCAGGACGCTCTGTACGCCGTCGAATTCATCATAATTTCTTCATGCTCTCACGACGTCATCCTGGGATGGGATTTTCTCGCCCGCCACGACGCCGTCATTCGTTGTGCACCAGCCGAATTAGAGCTCTCACCATTCTCACATTTGACGCTGGCAGACAGTTCATCGGCTACGACCAAGGTATTTGTCAAAGACGACATCACAGTTCCTGCGAATTCGTCAACCGCTGTGTCAGCCTATTGCACCGGTCTCTGCGACGCCGTTGCACTTCTTTCTCCATGTGACCGCGTTTTCACTAGGAAAGGCTTGCTGGTATCATTTGCGACCGTGCAAATCACTCAGGGCGACACGGATATTTTTGTGACCAACCCATCCCCGTTCATGGTTACGTTGGTGCGAGGGGAATGTCTCGGCAGAGCGGAACCCCTCGAAGACGCACAACTTATGGACGCACCGGGTGACACGCACTGCGCCAGCTCCCGTACGCTCAGTGCTGTATCCACATCTGATTCGTCATCCGCTGATGTATTTCGTTCCTCGATTGCTGACAACCTTAAGTCGGTCGAGCGTTCCCAGCTTCTATGCCTGTTGGAAGAATTTCGTTCTTCGTTCGATGTCGCGCAAACTCCTCTCGGCCGCACGTCTGCTGTCACCCATTGCATCGACACTGGCGCTCAACCACCACTGCGGCAACGTCCATATCGCGTATCTCCAGCAGAGCGTCGTGTAATTAACGAGCAAGTCGACGACATGCTTCGCCGCGACGTTATTCGACCCTCAAACAGTCCGTGGGCGTCTCCTGTCGTTCTTGTTGCGAAGAAGGACGGCTCTGTGCGGTTCTGTGTGGACTACCGACGACTAAATAAGATCACCCGTAAGGACGTTTATCCCCTACCTCGCATAGACGACGCCATTGACAGCCTGCAAGGAGCAGAATTCTTTTCATCGCTTGATTTGCGCTCAGGGTACTGGCAAGTCCCCATGGCTGATGACGCTCGACCGAAGACAGCCTTTGTCACGCCGGATGGCTTGTACGAATTCAACGTCATGCCGTTTGGGCTGTGTAATGCGCCCGCGACCTTTGAGCGCATGATGGATACCGTTCTGCGCAACTTGAAATGGCACACGTGCCTGTGTTACCTCGACGACGTGGTAGTTTTCGCCCCGGACTTCTCCACGCATCTTCAACGCCTACGGGATGTGTTGACGCGTTTGAGCGACGCCGGGCTACAACTGAATCTAAAGAGGTGCCGATTTGCAGCACGGCAGCTGACAATACTGGGCTACGTCGTGTCCAAGGACGGAATTCTCCCCGATCCACCCAAGCTTCGGGCCGTGTCTGAGTTCCCCAAACCTACGTCGGTCAAAGAACTGCGCAGTTTCGTAGGACTATGCTCCTACTTTCGGCGCTTCATCCGCAACTTCACGACTATTATATCACCGCTGACGAAGCTCCTTGCCAGCAACGTGCCCCTCAATTCGTGGTCGTCAGGGTGCGATGACGCTTTCACAAAGCTCTGTAGTTTGTTGACGTCTCCTCCGATACTACGCCACTACGACCCTACGGCCCCTACAGAAGTACACATGGACGCCAGCGGTGTTGGCCTCGGCGCTGTCCTTGCGCAGCGCAAACCTGGGTTCCCGGAATACGTCGTGGCATATGCAAGTCGTACGCTTACTAAAGCTGAGACCAATTATACCGTTACGGAGAAAGAATGCCTGGCAATTATTTGGGCCCTTACGAAGTTCCGACCTTATTTGTATGGTCGCCCATTTGATGTCGTCACCGACCATCATGCACTATGCTGGTTGTCATCCTTGAAGGATCCCTCAGGCCGTCTCGCCCGGTGGGCACTTCGCCTGCAAGACTACGACATCCGTGTGTTGTACCGCAACGGACGCCAGCATGCTGACGCTGACGCCCTGTCCCGCTCTCCCTTGCCTGACGACAATGCCCACAGCTCAGTGTCTCACATAGCTGTAGCTTCAATCGACGTTCACACCATCGCTACCGAACAGCGCAAGGATCAATGGATTGCCTCACTGATAGACTTGCTGACCGATCCATCGGCCACACCATCCTCTCGCGCATTGCGTCGTCAAGCCCACCATTTCGCCGTTCGCGACGACCTCCTCCACCGACGCAATTACGACGGCGATGGTCGCCAGTGGCTACTAGTAATACCCCGCAGTCTGCGTTCTCACATATGCGAGTCGTTCCACTCTGATCCGCAGTGTGCACACTCTGGGGTATCGAAAACCTACCACCGCATTCGCCAACGGTACTTTTGGCGAGGAATGTACCGCTACGTGCAGAAGTTTGTTCGCTCCTGCATCGATTGCCAGCGCCGCAAAACTTCAACACACCTGTCGCCGGCAGGTCTGCAACCTCTACCTTGCCCTGACCGGCCGTTTGGGCGCGTTGGCATCGATTTGTACGGGCCACTTCCTCTGACGTCCGCTGGTAACCGCTGGGCAATCGTCGCTGTAGACTACCTCACGCGATACGCTGAAACTGCCGCCCTCCCTGCGGCTACAGCGCGCGATGTGGCCTCCTTCCTGCTCCACCGATTCATGCTGCGTCACGGTCCACCCAGGAGCTGCTCAGTGATCGAGGCTGTGTCTTCTTGTCGGAAGTCGTCGAAGCCATTCTCAAAGACTGCAACGTTGTTCACCGCAAAACTACTGCTTACCATCCGCAGACGAATGGCCTCACCGAACGCTTTAACCGCACGCTCGGCGACATGCTCTCGATGTACGTCGCCGCCGACCACACAAATTGGGATGCCATTCTGCCCTTCGTTACGTACGCCTACAATACCGCCCCTCAGAGCACTACTGGTTTCTCACCCTTTTTCTTATTGTATGGCAGGCACCCGTCGCACACAATCGACACAATCCTTCCCTACAAGCCGGATAGCTCTGAATGTGCGCCTATTTCTGCCACAGCCAGACTTGCTGAGGAGTGTCGTGAGCTCTCCAAGACCTTCACTACGCATACCCAAGAGCGGCAGAAGAGCATTCGTGGTGACACCACCGCTTCTACATCTACGCCCCCGTTCCTCCCTGGAGCGCTCGTTTGGCTCTCTGTCCCTACCACTGCAACTGGCCTCTCTTCCAAACTACTGCCCAAATACGCAGGCCCCTACCGTATCGTCGAACGCACATCCCCGGTCAACTACCTGATCGAACCCATAGAACCATCTTCGGACATGCACCGTCGAGGGCGCGACATTGTCAACGTGGAGCGCCTGAAGCCCTGCCACGACCCCCTCATAGTGACAAGTTGCTAGGTCTCCAGGCGGCTCCCTTTTTGTACCCGGGGTAATTGTAGCGAAGCAATCGAACATGGTAATGGGTCGTCCTCTCCTAGTGGGTCGCCCTCTTCGGCTCTTTTCGAAGAGAACGCAACTCGCGCTGAGAGTCGGCCCCGCCTTGACTGTCGCTGTTGAGTATCGTCGCCGCTAATAAACCTCTTTATAATATATATATATATATATATATATATATATATATATATATATATATATATATATATATATATATATATATATATATATATATATATATATATGAAAACAATAAAGTGCTAACAAAGGACCCGGAAGTAAAAGTTGAAAAAAATCAAGCACGTAGGAAAAATTGTTCAGTAAAGGACTGACGTTTCGGCCGCGGGACCGGCCTTCGTCGGAGTGATGCGAACATGCGACGGTACCGCAATATAAAATGCGCAGTAACGTATCATAGCGCTGTTATTGGCTGACAAGCGGTTGTTTAAAGCACGTGGGGAAACGGTGCGCGTGATCGGACAAGAAAAAACGAGAATACACGCGTGCGCACTTGCGCAAGACAAAACGAATAAAAGAGTAAAAAATGATTAACAATGAGTAAAAAATGATGAAGCCACATAACGCGTGAGTCACCGGCACAAACATCAATAGCACGTCATAGGTACAACTGCGAGCAAGTTATCGATAAACATAAACGCGGGTGTAACATCTTGTCATGATCCGACAAAGCTCAAACAGGGAACTAATCTATCTGCGTGAAAGCATAGCGGCAATAATAGCGGGGGTAGTCAAGAATGTTTAGGAAACTAAATGGGTAAAAATGAAAGTTTGCCAGCGCTTTCATTCATACCACAAGTGACGGCTTTAAAGTTATAGATTAAATACGATTCTCGAAGCTCTCTTTCGTGGTGGGAACGGAAACCAGATTGAAGGATTGTAGCTGTAATATTATCAAATGAGTGGCCCGGAATGTGCACGTGTTTTGATAGCGGAAGGTTAGGAATGGTGGCAGCATGACACTTGTGGTTGTTGAACCGATATCTGAAGGGCGTTTCGGTTTGTCCAATGTACTGTAATTTGCAGACGGAACATTCGAGCAAATAGATGCAATTGTAAGTGTCACACGTAAAATTTCCTTTAATTTTATAGAAGAAATCAGAAGCAGTGCTTTTAGCAATGTGTGACGTCGTCATATGCGCGCAAACCTTGCATCGTGGTTTTTTGCAAGCTCGGCAACCGACATTATCGGGAACCCTTGTTTTAGATGAAGTTAGGATGTCATGCAGATTGCGAGACTGCCTGAAGACTACCCGAGGTGTCAATGGAAAGATTACTTTAAGATGGGCACTCTGCGCTAGTATGTTGAAATGTTTTTTGAGAATTGAGGAAACGTTTGGCACCGATGCTGAGTGTGTTAGAACTAGATTACTTTGTGCCTGAACGGATGGTTGCTTTTTAGCGCTGAACAAATCCTTGCGATTCAGCGCATCGGCTCTTCTGACGGCATCCTCAACAATGCGGGGTGGGTATTGCTGCTGAATCAAAGATTCACGGAGTTGTACGCAGTTTGCATAAAAGTCTGACTGCTCAGAGCAAATTCTCTTAAAGCGGAGCGCCTGACTGTACGGTATACTGGTTTTCCAATGTTTTACATGCGAACTTTTAAAGTGAAGATAACGGTGCCTGTCTGTAGGTTTCCTGTAAAGCCTAGTGGTTAGTTTGTTGTCAGAGATACAAACTGTGACGTCCAGAAAGTTAACGGTAGAACGAGAGTAATCATGCGAAAACGAAATAGATTGGTGAACAGTGTTGAAATAAGCTATAAAAGATAAAAGTTCATTTTCACCATGGGGCCAGATCAAAAAGATGTCATCTATAAATCGCTTATAATAAAGAGGCTTTAACGCGCGATTTCTTAAAAAGTCATTTTCCAGAACAGACATGAAAAGGCTAGCGTAATTAGGTCCAATGCGAGTGCCCATTGATGTTCCACTTACTTGAAGGTAGTGGGAGCCATCAAATTCAAAATTATTAAGCTGTAAGATTAATTTCAATAAGGTAGCTAATGTATCACTTCCAATGGGCTTTTCATCAGACAGTTCTTCGTACGCTTGAATTACTGCCTTGATACCATCGCTATGGGGTATATTGGTATACAGTGAAACCACATCTAATGTCACGAGCACGGAATTGTCTGGTATCACGAGTTCATCAATGTCCAACAAAAAATGATTTGTGTCTTTAAGATAGGACGAGAATTTACATGGAAGGCTACTGATTATTACATCAACGTAGCGGGAAAGTTGCTCCGTGACAGTGCCAATGCCCAAAACAATGGGGCGTCCAGGACAGTTTTCTTTATGTATTTTGGGCAGCAAGTAGAACCTGCCAGGGACGGGACTGAGCGGGACGAGGGAGCGTACTGCCTTGTCGCCTAATTGATTATCTTTTACGAGATCGTTGACGGTATCTTGGACAACTGCTTTAAACTCTTCAGTGGGATCATAGTCTAACGACACTAGCGACATGCGACGTCCTAGCGACGTCCACTAGCGACATGCAGCCAGTTGTGTTTACCAATAACCGTTGGACCCCTCCGGCCCAACGTGATAAATATCTAGACATGTATATTGAAGCAGTCCAACGCGACGTGCTTAAAGCCTACGAAAAGCAAAAACCGTTTAAATCAAACATTTCATTTGAGGAAAGGAAAGCTATTTCATCACTGGCTAAACGCAGTGATATCGTGATAAAGCCAGCCGACAAAGGTGGTGCCGTTGTTATTATGAATAAAACGGATTATATAAGCGAAGCCCATAGACAGCTTAACAATCCGATTTTTTATAAGCACTTAGACTATGATCCCACTGAAGAGTTTAAAGCAGTTGTCCAAGATACCGTGAACGATCTCGTAAAAAATAATCAATTAGGCGACAAGGCAGTACGCTCCCTCGTCCCGCTCAGTCTCGTCCCTGGCAGGTTCTACTTGCTGCCCAAAATACATAAAGAAAACTGTCCTGGACGCCCCATTGTTTCGGGCATTGGCACTGTCACGGAGCAACTTTCCCGCTACGTTGATGTAATAATCAGTAGCCTTCCATGTAAATTCTCGTCCTATCTTAAAGACACAATCATTTTTTGTTGGACATTGATGAACTCGTGATACCAGACAATTCCGTGCTCGTGACATTAGATGTGGTTTCACTGTATACCAATATACCCCATAGCGATGGTATCAAGGCAGTAATTCAAGCGTACGAAGAACTGTCTGATGAAAAGCCCATTGGAAGTGATACATTAGCTACCTTATTGAAATTAATCTTACAGCTTAATAATTTTGAATTTGATGGCTCCCACTACCTTCAAGTAAGTGGAACATCAATGGGCACTCGCATTGGACCTAATTACGCTAGCCTTTTCATGTCTGTTCTGGAAAATGACTTTTTAAGAAATCGCACGTTAAAGCCTCTTTATTATAAGCGATTTATAGATGACATCTTTTTGATCTGGCCCCATGGTGAAAATGAACTTTTATCTTTTATAGCTTATTTCAACACTGTTCACCAATCTATTTCGTTTTCGCATGATTACTCTCGTTCTACCGTTAACTTTCTGGACGTCACAGTTTGTATCTCTGACAACAAACTAACCACTACGCTTTACAGGAAACCTACAGACAGGCACCGTTATCTTCACTTTAAAAGTTCGCATGTAAAACATTGGAAAACCAGTATACCATACAGTCAGGCGCTCCGCTTTAAGAGAATTTGCTCTGAGCAGTCAGACTTTTATGCAAACTGCGTACAACTCCGTGAATCTTTGATTCAGCAGCAATACCCACCCCGCATTGTTGAGGATGCCGTCAGAAGAGCCGATGGGCTGAATCGCAAGGATTTGTTCAGCGCTAAAAAGCAACCATCCGTTCAGGCACAAAGTAATCTAGTTCTAACACACTCAGCATCGGTGCCAAACGTTTCCTCAATTCTCAAAAAACATTTCAACATACTAGCGCAGAGTGTCCATCTTAAAGTAATCTTTCCATTGACACCTCGGGTAGTCTTCAGGCAGTCTCGCAATCTGCATGACATCCTAACTTCATCTAAAACAAGGGTTTCCGATAATGTCGGTTGCCGAGCTTGCAAAAAACCACGATGCAAGGTTTGCGCGCATATGACGACGTCACACATTGCTAAAAGCACTGCTTCTGATTTCTTCTATAAAATTAAAGGAAATTTGACGTGTGACACTTACAATTGCATCTATTTGCTCGAATGTTCCGTCTGCAAATTACAGTACATTGGACAAACCGAAACGCCCTTCAGATATCGGTTCAACAACCACAAGTGTCATGCTGCCACCATTCCTAACCTTCCGCTATCAAAACACGTGCACATTCCGGGCCACTCATTTGATAATATTACAGCTACAATCCTTCAATCTGGTTTCCGTTCCCACCACGAAAGAGAGCTTCGAGAATCGTATTTAATCTATAACTTTAAAGCCGTCACTTGTGGTATGAATGAAAGCGCTGGCAAACTTTCATTTTTACCCATTTAGTTTCCTAAACATTCTTGACTACCCCCGCTATTATTGCCGCTGTGCTTTCACGCAGATAGATTAGTTCCCTGTTTGAGCTTTGTCGGATCATGACAAGATGTTACACCCGCGTTTATGTTTATCGATAACTTGCTCGCAGTTGTACCTATGACGTGCTATTGATGTTTGTGCCGGTGACTCACGCGTTATGTGGCTTCATCATTTTTTACTCATTGTTAATCATTTTTTACTCTTTTATTCGTTTTGTCTTGCGCAAGTGCGCACGCGTGTATTCTCGTTTTTTCTTGTCCGATCACGCGCACCGTTTCCCCACGTGCTTTTAACAACCGCTTGTCAGCCAATAACAGCGCTATGATACGTTACTGCGCATTTTATATTGCGGTACCGTCGCATGTTCGCATCACTCCGACGAAGGCCGGTCCCGCGGCCGAAACGTCAGTCCTTTACTGAACAATTTTTCCTACGTGCTTGATTTTTTTCAACTATATATATATATTTATAATTCCTTCATCGATTTCACCATCCCTAAGCTCGAGCCGGAATTGAAACCAGTCATTCTGCATTGCAGTGCTTCAAACAGCTTTGGAAAAAACCCCATCCATGTGTCATGTCGAGGCAACGCTAATTTTGGTTGACGTATTAGCTATCCGCTTTTACAAAAATGAAATAAACATTGACTCCGCTAGCTATAGTCAAGCGTTCCTCGACCCCACGGACAACCGCTACTTGTGATATGCCCATCATTGCACCGTAGTACGCACTCTTCGTTGGGATAAAGCTGACGCCTCCGCTCTAACGTGGGTGTCGAAGTTACGTCTGTGTTGTACGTGCCAACGAGCGAAAGTGCCCGTGTGTTTTGTGGTGGAAGAAGGCGACGAGGACGCTGATGCACGTGCGAAAGAGGTCCGAATACGAGGAGTCGCGTGCGGGGAGGAGAAGAAAAGGGAAGGGAAGACGGTGTTTGGGGGTTGGACGGAGTCGGGTGACCGGGCCCGAGTGTCCAACCTCTGCAACGCGATCACGGAGTGGAAGCTGAGGGCTTCACTTGGCCGTGTGCGCTCTCCGCCTGCATCACGTCGCACCCCGGCTCTGGTGTCTTCGACAGCCTTCGCAAGCCAGCGCCGACCTCCTCAAAGCCGTCGCGCCACTTGTCGGCGGGCAGCACGTCGCCTCGGTCCCATGCCTCGGTCAAGCAGCTCGACCGTCCAGTCCGCGAGCCTGCGTCGCACTGTCCTATTAGAGGCGCTCATTAGCCCTTTGCCGTTTTGTGTGTGTTCGCGTCGTGTGCTATTTGTGTGTGTGCTTGTTTTGCCATGTGTGTATAAAGTGCATTCAAAACCATGCAAACCACCTCGTTGACTGGCCAGACTGTCAGCGTGCCCATCCATATCTTAACAGAGCTGTTCTCATTACGACGTCGAACCACGAGCTACCCTTTATACGCTGGTTTAGCCTACGTACCTGTCAAGCCAGCGATATACGCACAATAGCTACTAAATTTATCCAAACATGTCGATTCGCCTCGTAACGCTTGGCACAAAGCAAGAAAATCCGGCATGGGCTTCTAGTTAGACTTCTTCGCGCATGAAATCGATTCCCACAATGTGTGGGATATGCCGGAAACTCCTTAGCCTTCAAACTTGCCTATCAATATATGCAATCTGTAAAATAACAAATCCGTGTAATATGGTGTGCAATACAGTGCGAGCGCCTCTTGTGCAAAGAGCAGGGACACTACAACTTGCTAATGTGAGGTGATAAGCACGCGTTTGCAAAATCGTAATCCCTAAAGTCCCTAGATTTCCGACTTTTAACAAAGAAGAGAGAAAAACATGGTTGGATCCCTCCGTCATAGGAATAAGTTAACACGAAAGTAAAACGTCTTCTTACAGAAGTAGCTGAATGTTTATTGTACACAGGTATAAGAAAGCTTCCTCGATGTCTATTGGTGTTCGGCAGCTATAGACCATATGCAAAATCTGCTGCCATCTAGCGGCCGCCGTGTGCATTTCCGCCATGTTGAAGGCTAAGCGCGCTCCGCATGTGCACACACAGAGCGTACGTATCGGTGTGTAGCGGCTGATAGGAACGGCAATGCCGACATATTTTCGTGTGCCGTGTTGCTCAGATTGAGGAAATTGGGGTGCTGAAAAAAGGTTTATAAGAAACTAACCTGCGTGTTATTAGATTACCTCGCGGCCGACGAGAAGCGGCAGATCGTTCACGTTCGCCGTTCTTAATAGATGCGGTATGCGACAGCATCGGCACTCATCAGAAAACACTTTTTCGTGTCATGCCGGAACCAGACAGTTTACGCGCCGTGTGCTTGCACGCACAGACAAACCGCGGCTTCGTGTACGAGCTTCAAAGCTGCATCGCGGCTACTCGCGCATGCCTGCGCTGCTGTTCACATTACTTTGTTTATTCTACCGCGATAACAATTACATATTAGACTTGTCTAACGAGTGCGTCATCGATTCTCAGCGAACGGACCGATTGTGCTAGAGCGTGTTGTTTGTAGCTGGTTTTCGATTGTGGAGTTTAACAAGGTAGCATTTGGTTAGATGCTTCGCGCGTATAGCTTCACTATGCGTATTTTTCAAGCATTTAATTACCTTTTTTTATTTATAAGTACCTCAAGAAAAGCACATATATCAGGCTCTCCCAGAAGATGACCCCCTTCGGAAAATCCTGTATCCACCTCTGTATGCTATGAAATGTTAACAGATGTTTGTGTGTGACACTTTTCGTATCAAATTGAAAAAAATAATGTAATTCCGGCAAATGTGTAACACTCGACCATGGGTGCGTTACTGTTCGTTACGCGCTGAAGTGGGTTCGAAAGCGTTCAGTCGGCGACGCAAAATTGCCTTGCGGAAACGGGTTGAAATTGTAAGGCGCCAGTGGGCCCCGAAACTGTCGATGTGAACGCGAATATTCTTGGCGTATCGTGTTATTTACGAGCACATTCCCATTTTGAAATGGGTCAACAGCACTTTCTTACCGTCATCGCTGTGCCTAGCCGTGTCGCGCGCCATAGCCTCCTCCCAACCATCATACACTACACGCATGGTATTCAGACAGCTAACAACGCTTTGTTCGTTGCATTGAAAGCAGACTGATAAAATTTATAAGCTAGAGCAAAGCTTCATTCTCAACGACGGCAGGCCTACATGTGACTTGGTGACAAACTTGTACCTTCTTCTCGTTGTGAGGCGATTCTTTAGACGTAATAACTGTCAACGTAATAACTAGGAAATGCCGGTAACGCTTACATGCCGTTACACACTCGTCTGACGTTTTTATGCACCGGTTGCCCACTATCAAAGCAGATACAAGCAAGAAGTTATAGCAGCGACAGAAATACGATTCGAACACAAACCTCCAACATGGCGCCAAATCGGTAGTTTCGTGAAACCTCCGACAGATGGCAGCAATTTTGCATAAGGTCTATAGCACCGTTTAACGTGGATGCACCCAAGTTGACGCTTAGTAGCACATCTCCATCGCGACGACTAACGTCCATGATAAAGATGAGACAAACTTTTGTGGTAGCTGTAGTAGTTAACGGTGAGAGCATAGTCGGAGAAAGCGGTGTGGTAGCCAGAAGAGCGTCGACTAAGGTCGCCACTCCCCGGCATGTTAAAGAGTAACAGGAACACCGCGGCCGGCCTAGAGGGAAACGCAACACGCGTCGTGTCTCCTCTCTAGCCCAGTTGCGATCTATCTCGGGGCGGGCGTAAGCGGGGAACACGGCTACAGTGTACTAGAAGGGGGCAGTGGAACGAACGAAGCGGCCGCGCCGCATCTCGGGTGATGCTCCGACGGGCGACCGTAGCGGCGGCGCTGTAGTCACTTTGTACTGAAGCTGTGGAGAGCGTCTGCATTTGGCGCGCGCTCGTCGCAGCCTACGAAAGCGTGTAAATGCGCGTTTTGAGCGCGTTTAATGCATTACTGAGCTTCAATCGGTGTCTCAACGCCTGCTACGCGCCATGGTGCATGAGTGAATATGCTGGCGTGCCAAAATTGCGCCGAGATATTCCCTGTTCTTGGAGCCTGCCGACCCCCAATGAAGGCGACAATGGGATTTTGCGCACATGCATCTAGCTGCTCACTGATTGCTGTGCGGTTTGCAAGCAGCACTTCGAGCCACGCTACACTATAAGTGTCTACGAACACTGACTACGAAGAACCAGCGACGAAAAAAAGCCTACAATTCTTCTGCCGGCAGTCTCTACGGTATATCCAGAGCATTGATCTCTGTTGAGCTCCAATGCGCTCGACTGTTTCATGAGTAACCTGAGTACAAATGACTCTATCGCAACATTTATATTAGTGACGGCTGAGTTCTGCCAGTTTTGCGCTGTTTCTTTAATGCCGAAAGGCTATCTTGTATCAACAGCATGCTTCCGTGTTTACGATGCATCGGTTATGCGACCTCTGAGGGCTTAAAATACCAGGAAGGCGAGCCAGGAAGCCGAGCCGAAGGCGCTTGTTCACCTTCGAGGCACAAACTTCATGCATCAGGGCTTATCTCAAGCATATTAAAATGTGCAGATGGAAATGTAGCCCGTCGGTTATTCTGCCTAAATTCATTACAGCCAGTTCTCATTTTCAATGGACAGCTAATATTGCACTTTTCCTGATGTTCTATCGATGCCATTAGAAAAACTTCTTTTTGACAACGTTTTGTATTATAATTTCATTGCTTTATCTGTAAAGTGTCAAAAAGATTATGTTTATATATATATATATATATATATATATATATATATATATATATATATATATATATATATATATATATATATATATATATATATATATATATATATATATATATATATACGTGGATATATATTTACACGCACAAATACGGACAGTAAGGTATCCCCTCCCCACCCGGCGCCTAGCAATTATTAACAATATCCGTGCAAGGAACCTGAGGACGACCGTTATTTGTACCGGTCGAGTTAACTTTGAGTTCCAATACCATTGAGCCCTCGTAACGTCGAAGTCATATTTACAGCGCATTTGTAAAGATACGCGCCGTACACGCAGCTTCGCCAACGCGTGGTAAATGTTCGGTGTGCTTTCGGCACAATATCAGCACACAGCTTTCTGAGCACAGATAAATTCCATTAGAGCAGCTCAGTTACTCTGAATAAACTAGACGCCGAATCACCAGCAAAAAAAAGCATTAAGGCAGAAGAAATCAGAATAAGACACGCCCTTTTTGTTTCCTTTGTCTTTTTCTTCTGGCGGTCGTTCGGCGTCTAGTTAATTGAGAGTAATTGTTCTAAATAGCCCAGCAATGAGTTCGGCTCAATTACACTGAGATCGTGAATATTCACGATCGGTGTCAGCCCGTTTTCATTTTTATATTTTGCGTACTTTTGAGCAGTCACTTCGGCTACAAAAACTCATTTGTAGTATCTCTCAAAGGCATATATGAAGCAAGCATCCATTAAAAGCTCTGAAGTGTCGTCCATCAAGGCTTAAGACGACGATTCCTACGCTTAATAATGATAGACACGCAACGAAAGCCACATCAGTGCCGATTTGCCGGGTGCCGCCGAGGCGTCCAGCAGTTCTAGCGACCCGTTCTAGCGCGCGGCGCCACGCGCCTTCAGTACCGAGCGACTGCAGCGCCGCCGCTACTGTCGACGCGGAAGGCATCAGGCGGCGAGGCGCGTTCACGCCACTCGACAGTTCTAGTACACTCTAACACGGCGGCAGGCGCGCGTCGCAAAGCTATCTTCATTATGGATGAATGCTATGAGCGAGGCCAAGGCTTGGGCTCAAGTCGCCACCTCGCGGTGTGTTAAGGCATTGACAATATTGCCCTTCTGCTATTGGAAAAGCGCCCAATGGGACGGACGCGTAGCAGCGACGTGTTGCAGGAGCTAATCGTGAAGGCCACGTTCATGATGCATTACTTCACTTTACCGCTCCCAGACGGCGACACCACCCCATTATGATATAAAACTTTGAGCGCAAATAAACAACGCAGGATGAATAAATTTACTTGCGCTAAAAGTTTTATATAATGTGATACCAACTAGCACGCCTACCTATCTTGACATCACCCCGCCGACCAACAGCACTGTGAGAGGAAAGTGTGAGATATAAAAGGCGCGCTTGTAATGCCTCCAAAGTGTGATGACGGTGGTGCAGTGGATAGCATGCCTGGCATCTGTTGTTGCGGACCGGGAGGTCGTGGGCTGGACTCCCGTTCATGGAATTTTTAAAAGTTTTTATTTGCCGTATCATGTGCATTTTTCCGACGACATTTTTGTGACGGAAATATGTCACTGAAGTCTTGGTGGAACCCGGCATAAACCACTTTCGTGTTAAAACATCTAAGGACTTTAACTCATCTTTATTTGTTCATAATAATATCAGTAAAGAGAGTGCGTTATGAGATGATAATAAGGGAACCAAGCAACTGACTTGATCCAGACCTCGATTTCTCCATATTTGTAAATTACAATAACAGTTATATATGTCATGAAAACGTTGATTGCCATCACATTCACCACTCTGTCCATAGAATTCACCACTTCATGAGAACCTCGCGTGCATGCCCATAGCTAGCTCGGTGTCTTGGGTGGTGTCTTGGCCTTCCCCTTGCGGCGTCTCCTCCTCTTGCCGCTCTCGATAGGTGGCGCCAGTGACTGCTTGAGGGCCTCCTTGCGCTCCTGCACACTCGCTGGCGCCGACCTATCATTCGCCTTTGCGCGTTTCCACGAGTACCTCGGGAAGCCACTGCACCGCGAACATGCTAAGGGCCGTCAGAATGGCCGCGGTCGCATGAAACAAGATGTCCGCTCTTTGGCCATTCATCGTGAACAGGAAGACTCCCAGGAGTGCACCGGCGGAACCGAAAAACAGCGACGCGCTCACGCCGGCACACCGGATCCTCGTGGGGAACACTTCGGCCGAATAGCACAGGACGACGCTCATGGCTCCAGACAGACCGACCTTGAGCCCGACATGCACAACTGATTCGACCAGCTGGAAACCGCCGACGGTCATCAGCAGCGTCTGGACGGCGGAGAAGGCGCACACGACGACCAGCAGCACAGTCAGCGTGTCCCGGAGTCCTCGCTTAACCACGGCCCAGCCGACGGCCACGTAGGACGCCGCCAGCAGCAGCGCGTTCGCAGCCGCCCAGTAGTAGCCGATGGAGTGTCCCATTGCCATCAAGGGGAAGTAAATGGCGCTGAGCGTCAACCTAGCCAGGAACACTGACGCAGCACGGCGGCGCATCTTAACGGACTGCACGGGTCCGTCGGTCGCGGCGAGCCCCGTCGACGTGTGTGGGCTCCGATAGAGTTTCGCCATTTGGACGAGAATCTCCTGAAAGGTGGCCCCAGCCTTGACGGTGTCCAGACCGTTCATGCTGGCTGCTTCCAGGGCAGCCTCGCGCGCTCTCTTCACGTCCCTGGTGACCAGGAGCCAGGTGGGTGACTCTTGAAGCAGGCAACACCAGATCGCCAGGATGGTCGTGAGGACGATGGCGAGTCCATGCACCAGTGCCCAACGCGGTTCCAGTTGCGTGAGAGCGTCGGCGAACGGAGGCACCACCGTGGCCCCTACGGCCGTGTCCAGGAGGCTGAACAGCAGCCGCCACTCGTTCCCGGTAACCTCGTAGAGCAGAATGAAGGTGAGCACGAAGACGGCTTGGACAGTCGTGAAGACTACCGTCCTCGTGCACAGGTAGAAGGTGAACGTCCCGGCGACACTGTTGCCAATGGTGCTGGCCAGGAGAACGATCACGGAGGCCAAGGTGACGGGCCTGCGGCCCATGCGGTCAGACACAAGCCCGAGCAGCGGTGACATTAAACCGGAAACAGTGACAAAGACTCCGATGCGCAGGCTGAGCAGGTATCGGCGGTCGCAGACGAGGCCGAACCGGCTGACGATGCTGTCGCCGCGGTTCGGAATGTCGTAGTCCCATCCCTGGCAGGGCACGGTAGATCTGTTATGCGCCGGAACGTCCTGCAAAATGTGTCAGGGTGACTGCTCTTTTGCTTGTGTACTCTATATATGCGGGAATTATTTTCGACGTGGAGAGTATGTCTACGAAATTCAAACATTTCTTGTGTAATGATCCAAAAGCTGACGACAATACACCCGCCTAATATAGAACCTTAGCTCCGTGTAATGACGTTGATAACATTTCTATTTGTTGCAATAAAAATAGGTTAACTCGTCCTGCATCGCTTCCACACACAAAAAGTCACACGATCCTGCTAATTTCCGTTGAAGTCAAAATATTCATTGAGTCATCGTGCCGCTTCATGTACATGATGGCACAAATACCTGTGTTGAGTTTTGCCTTGTCCGTAAAAGACCGTTTATTCAATACCGGATCACCGGTGCACAGCAGCAACAACGCTGGTATGACAATTTTTGTGACGCATCGCGTGTACCTTGAAGACATGAAACTGCAATGACTTTTCATATTCTGCTTATCTGCTGGCGTAAAGTGTTCATTATTGTATACTCAATAAGGTGCAATCAAATTTTATCAGTTTTTCTTCAAGGGGAGAATATGTGCAACCCAGGAACGTCTCAGACTATTCGTATCATCACGGGTTAGTGATGATGAAGAAGGCGGCAGTCTAGTGTCCAGAAAACTAACTCAAAGTACAAGCAAAGCATGCTGTTCACTGATAGCCGCGATCACAGTCCTCGGCCGCCAGTAATCTGAACGCCGGCGGCACGTGTCGTCTTTCATACATCAGTGATGGAACCTTCCAGCGTTATTGCTGGTGCTCGCGTAAGCTCCCGAATAAACTACACTACTCGCGTCCTGCGCGTAATGTTAACAGAACGATTTGAAACAATCACGAAGCTTCCCAAACATTGTGACGCGGCTTGCGCCGAGTTGTGCTAACAGTTTTTGGTGAGTTAAACCCGATCACGCGAAAATAAAGAAATAAGAGCGCGTGCCAGTATAGTTGCACAAAGCGTCGCAGGACACTGCCGCCATTCGCGCTATTGCCACTTGTAGCTCCGATTACCTGACGTTTAGTAATTGTAAAGAGAAAAGTCAGGGAGGCCTACAAAAGAGAAAGAGATATCAGTAAAATAGAAAGGCCGTTCCGTGTCAAACGTTCACGGTGACTAAATATAGGAACACGATACAGGCGGCACCCTTAATAGTTATGACAATTAAGCATGAAGTATCGCCACCTCACCTGGTAAAGTAAGCGACAATAAAAATGCAGTGCCTATAGATAATTGCCTGAAGTGGCTCGTTAGGACGCTCACAAGAAAAACTGAGCATTTGGTATAACAATGCTTATGGAGTCCTCTTCCTAACATGTTTAAGATGGGTCCTAATGATTTCCATTATTGTAATGCAAAATGTTTCGTACTGCATACTCAAAGCACGCCCTCGTAATTATATATTTGTTTTAAAGATTGCCTTGGCAGAACAGTAATCTCAAGGTAAATATAAATGTGTAAGTGTAGCAGAAATAACCCAGACAGCTAAAAGTACGAATAAAGCACAAAGCTTATTTTCGCAGAACGTTACTAAAGACATATTGCAGGGACCGAAAAGAACAGTACAGAAACCTAGGTAATGTACGATATGCAACAGGACAGCTTACGCTTAGCACCTGTGCTAACAATCCAACTATGATTTCAAAAAACGCCAGTCCTGCGCGGAAAGCGCAGCACAGTCACTAGTCACAGCGAAAGCTCGAAGAGCGGCATTTCTAGAGCCCGTTATAAACTCCCTTGTGGCTACTAATACTACACTAGAAACGTACCCACTACGCCACAATTCATTTTTTTTTAATTGGGAAGCACCCACCACGACATCACTCGTCATTCTGCGGAGAAGCGAGGTACCATCTGTAAGGCATTATGTGCAGTTTCTTGATACGACGGCTGATGACGATGAAGAATTATGACTGAGCCTTTTGTAATGGGTTGGAAGCCCTAAAGGATCCACTATTTACGTAATTCGCACTGTGTGACGCCCGGTCGTTATTTCACTCTACCACCACGCTTTAAAACATAAGCTAACGTTATAAAGAAATAGAGGGAATTAACTTTATTGAGACCCTGAGGAAATGGATCATGGGAGCCTTACGGGCTTCCTTGGCAACCAATAGAAGTGCACTTGCGAGGAACCAACTACGCTATAAATCATAACTTTTGTGAAGTAGAGAAGCAGCCACTATGCAAATGTTCGTCATTCTGCGCAGAACCGTGGTACCTGCTAAACACCTCTAAGGAATTATGTGCACTTTGTTGATGCTGTGGCTAATGACGATGAAGAATTATGGCAGAACCCTTTGTAACGGATTGGAAACATTCAACAACCCACTCGTTGCACAATTCACATTGTGTGACGCCTGGTTACAGAATTCGCGTTATGTGACACTTGGTGGCTATTGTACTCTGCAACCACGCTACATAACCTATGTTAATGTGGTTCCTTCCCTACATGAAGCCTGTATAGGGTCTTTTTGCAAAGCAGTTTGAAGCACCTGCATGGCTCTGAGGTAGAAGACTGGGATCCCACGCAGAGAGCCCAGGTTCGAACCTCGTTCCATCCTGGAATTTTTTTCTTAATTCGAGCGATGGTGGTTACGGACACCAGCGGCGGCGGACAACTACGGCGCCAAAAAAGGCCCTTGTTGTGATCTCATAACAGCTTTTACTGTAAAAAGCATTCGAATAACGATAGCAGAACGATATTAATGAAAATTAACAGGCAATAATGCCAAGGAAGGTATAGGGAGTGTTATTTGTAGTAATTAGGATATAAATGTGAATAAAGTAAAGTGGACGAAAAGATAACTTGCCGCCGCCAGGGACCGAACGTTCAACCTTCGAATAACGGGTCCGATGCTCTACCACTGAGCTACGGCGGCGGTCATCCCCTCGTCCACTTTATGGGGTATATATGTGCATTTAAACCTAGGAGTGTTAGTCAGCGCCAATTGCAGCCATGGCGGCGAGTGTGGAACGCTTTTTCTGCCTGTTGGCGTCACGTAGCAAGTAATCTTTTTTACGAGCCGGCAGCTGACCAATAATCTCTCGCATGCTACCTGAAGGCATCAGGTCTGCCAACGAGACCCTCGCTATGAATGAAAGAAAGAACGTGAATTTTAAGGGCTCGTTTTCTTTGTCAGACACAATATTAAATATTGTGTCTAACCTAATAGTTGCCATACCTATTAGGCGGCACCCCTAATGCACCTTGATATTGTGTCTAACAAAGAAAACGAGCCCTTAAGATAGCAGACCGAGAAAGACACAGTACGCGAAGATATCTTCTGGTAGGTGAACGCCTGCTCTATTACATCTACCATCGGTACCTGTAGTGCTACAGTTGTTAGAACCTTATTTTCATATAAGTCAATCGCATGTGAGTCAAACTCACATCCACGAGATCATTCAGATCGCTGGAGTGTGAGATCCACGAGACGCAAAGCAACCCCATTCTTGCATGCTTCATATTTCGTAACGAAGCGCCACGCAAGAAAATCTTCAATAACGACACCATAGCGGCATCAGAATTTTCGCAATAGAAGCCGCACGCAATGCAGTACGCAGAGTACGACAAAGGCTAAGAAAAAAGTGTCGTATCACTCACAGAACTTAAAAGAAAAAACAAAAAATACAAAAGGTACATAGGCTGGGCGTAGACATTCGCGCACTAGTCTTTGTCGAGACTGCGCGAGCGCTGCCACGTGACTCTGCCCCATCAATAGCAACGTGCAGGCCTCATCGCCTGCCCTTACTGGAGGACTCTGGTGGAAAGATAAAATTATACCACTTCCCTTAGCTTTATTCAGGTAACCTAGGCCCGTATTCTGAAACGCTCCTTAATAAGGTTCCCACACTGAGGCCCTTTTTGGTGCTCCCACGAGTTAAGGTAGCGCTAGGGCCACCTTCATGCCTCCTTACCTTGATACTTGCACTGAAAGGGCACTTCTCTGCAGTACTTTGTCAGCGACAGTGTGTCCGATTTCTCATTTTCGCTCGGTGCCTTGTAATTCTGCACAAGCTCGTTATAAATGTGTCCTCGCCGTTGCTGCAACATTGCTTGCCATGGCGGGTTTTCGAACGTGCGGCTAAAGGGCTGTCAAAATTTTTCGTTAGATTGCGCAGCGTGAAGAGGACAAGGCATTTTATAGGAATAGAAAAAAATCACAGCATATCCACTTTGGTGAATGATGATGAGTGGGGCGAAGCTCCGGAGGATATCATCGGTAAACCGTGAATCTTCTGTGTAACGCCCCATCAATCGTCATATAAAGAGTGAGAAACACTGTGTGTATATTACAAACATCAAACTTTTATTTTTCTTAATTAGATGATGCTTGGCTTGCGTTGTTCCTTCATTATCGCGGCTCTATGGTCCATGAAATGAAGGGATAGCGGTTCATGTACGGGTTGCAATTGGAAATTTGAAAATACCAGGTCTATACGCGTCCCTCGGATGGTCGTTGGTTTCATATGATCAAAGGACGTGCACGTGAGAGCATATTTGGCTGCCATATGTTGTATTAACCACTCATTGTTCTTTTCGGTAATATCGACATTCAGGTCACCAACTAACACAAATGGTCTATTCTTGTACTTGTCATAATTACACAATGCCGTGTCAATGAATGTCTTGATATTCCCACTCGACAAATTGGGTGCAAGGTACATGGTCATGATGATGCAGCCATCAAAATTGATGGCAGCATATTCACCGTTGTGGCTCTGTGTCGTTGGTAGTAGTTTCAGATATTGTGCCTTTTCTGTTTGTTTGACGTATACGGCCACACCACCTGCACGACGCTCTGCATCATCGATGCACACGACTAGAACGTATCGTTTGATATACGGTCTTTTGGCGTTCCATGTCACGGTAAGATAGAGAACGCCCACCGCAGTAAGTATGGGGTCCCGTTCCACATCGTCTACAAGCTTGACATAAAACCAGCTAGGCTTACATGGTAGGAGGGAAACTACAGAAGGCAACAACAAGTAAAGAAAACATAAGAGAACGGCAATCTTATGCCAAGACGTTCGTCCACTGCAAAGTTAACGGCTATCTCGTGGATGGGTCTCTGTAGCCTTGTCTTCAGCGAAAGAAAAAGCGCGCCAAGAGGGAGCCTCATGGCGCGTTACTTCTGAAATGTTGTCTTCGGGCGTCGTTGAAAACACGAGACGTAGTGAAGAAGAAATAACGCCACACAGGCGAACACGCAACGAGAGTCTCGCTCGTCAACGTCGTCTTCTTCTTCTACTGCATACCAGAACGCGCGCTTCTCACGAACTACAGGTGGCCATAGGTCGGCAAACTCACTCATGAGTCGACTCACTCAGACTCACTCAGACTCATATCGAGACGTGAGTCTGAGTCTGAGTGAGTCCGGTTGAGTAAAGATTTTAACGCGATAGCGTTAAAGAGCTCGTATCGCAGAAATTCCGCCGTCGGCGTCGGCGCCGTTGGTTGTGAGCGAAAAATCATCATCTTGTCCGTGACCGAAAAATCGAAAAAGCTGCAAATAAAATAAATATTAAAAATGTTAGGTCCGAGTGAGAATCGAACCCAGGCCGTCTGCGTGGCAAGCAGGTGTTCTACCACACAGCCACGCCTCTGGTTGGAGCAACACTTAAAGTAACTTCCATGCTTCCTAAAAATACGCGTCCTGTATACAGGTGTCACGGTACGAGATGTAATATTGCAGTAATATTGCGTGGTACAAGCGTACATTGCCATCGGACGTCACACCATGTCAATATCATAACGACTTGGTGGTATAAAGACAGCCACCCATTACAAAAGGCACACACATTACTGCGCGTATTGCCTTAAGACCACGTAGTGGGTGCATCGCAACTTCGAAAAAGTTTCCGGTTTAAAGCATGCTACCCATTATGCACCCATAAGGCATGCTACCCATAAGGCACACACCTCAGTGTGCGCATTCTGCTAAACACTCGTAGTGTTCGAAGTGCGCACTAGGGGCAGGATATCGCTATCGCGTTCGACACTTAAAGGCGAAGCTTAAGCGTCCCCCAATTTTTGTGAGTCTGAGTCTGAGTGAGTTCGGTTGGGAAATATTTTGGTGAGTCTGAGTCCGAGTGAGTCCGGTTGAGGAAAATTTTGGTGAGTCTGAGTCCGAGTGAGCCCTAAGGGCAAAATATATTGCATGAGTGAGCCTGAGTGAGCTCCACAACTTTTGCCGACCTATGGTCCTATCTACTCAATTTTAGCATTACTATCAGCCCTATGTCAGCTGACGTGTATACTCCCGCATACTTCTACGCGCTACCGTTCATACGTCAGCTCAATATTTATTGATCAGAGGCGTGATTTGAGGAGGGAGAGGGGAGGAGGTGCCTTGACCTCCCCTCGCAAACTTTTTCACTGGAAGTTACTGATTAAACTATCTCGTGTCAGTCATGACTTCCAATAAAAAGGTCCTTACCTAACTGCAAACTCAGATAACTCGTATTTGAAGGTACGAGATCAAAAGGTGCTAAGTAGCGCACCGATTATGCGAGATATTGGCGTTAAAGAGCATTGACATTACGGTAGAAGAAGGATAATTTAATGCCAACGGACTCACGAGTCGACTCACTCAGACTCACTCAGACTCAGATCGAGCCGTGAGTCTGAGTCTGAGTGAGTTCGAGTGAATAAAATATTGGTGAGTCTGAGTCCGAGTGAGTCCGGATGAGGAAAAGTTTGGTGAGTCTGAGTCCGAGTGAGCCCTTAGTGCAAAATATATTGCATGAGTGAGTCTGAGTGAGCTCCACAATTTTTGCCGACCTATGCAGGTGGCTACTACAAACAAACGAACAAACGGAGGATGGACAGACCCACGGCACAAGGAGCTTTTCGCCCCTAAAAAAATAGACTCAAGGAATGCGAAACAGTAGGCCCCCTCATCGCCCAGCGCTCGTGCTGGCGTCTTCCAGGAATGGCTGTTCTTGTTTGGATTAGGCTAACGATGGCTTCTTATGCTTGCGCATTCTTCCCATGCCATGCGGGCTGCTTCCACAATAAGGCAGGTGCGGTCCTCCGTGAAAGAAAAAAGCATATTGGTCTCAGCAAACACAGGGGTGCAGCCGCATGATCTACAATGTATGCCCAGGAAACCCTCCTTTCCTATTCTGCGGATTATCTCAGTCACTGAGAATAGTAATCCGTCGTGATACAGGCGAATAACCTGTGCCTGAAAGCTGGCACCTACCCTGTGGCAGCATGACTGTTTTAATGCGTTGGAGAAGCAAGCCCGAACAATAACCCTTTTGACAAGTTTACGTTGCGAAGGTGAAAACAGTACGACTGCTTGTACAGGCCTGGTTCATATGTCCAGCAAACATGATCCCGTGTGAAATCGAGCTTAAGGTCAAGGAACCCGATGGAATCCTAGAAGGTAATATCACGTGTTATGACGAGGGGCGATGTACATTCTTCAAACATTCTGGCCATTTGTGACAACTCAGAATGCAACCCCGAGGCACCCCACTGTAAGACTACTAAGAAATCGTCCACATATAGCTGAATAGTTTCAAGACTTTGGTTCCTGGGAACCGCTGCTGTAAGACTTTCTCGCTTTGCAAAAAAGTAGGTCTATCCACAAAGGCGCGATGCACGACCCGATAGACGCGCCCTCGTCTTGAATGTAAACATAATAATTTACTTGGACATAGTACATTCCAGACAAATTTGCACCAAAGGGAGGAAATTTCACAAGCTTAACACTGCTCGGCTATGAAAATCAATCTCACCCACGCCTTCAAGTCTTCAAACGATCTTTGTTACTCGCTCCCGCATAACACGCCGTTGACATGCATCAATGAACGCGATGAGCTCCAAGGTTGCTCGACCATCCTGTTTTTGTCTGCTGCAACAGGCGAAAGTTAAGTAAACGGAAAAGGCTGTGCACCCATATCGCGAAAAACCAGTGTACACGCTATTATTCATCCTTATGCACAAAAATATTCCTTATGCTTGCTTGAAAACGGACGTTTAGTCAGTATTTCACACGTACTCTCGATCACAGACTTGTGAAACACGCGCCTTACCTAACTGACTAAGTACAAGCCACAAAGTATGGCTCCCCTGGACCCCTTCCCTCGTTATTTCCTCGCGCAAGAAACAGCCATACTTTGTGGCTTGTACTTAGACATGAACCGACTAGCCCAGCAACGTGTACTTCTTACCTTATTGAGGCGGCCCTTGGGAAAGGAAGGTTGAAGGAAGCTTTTAGAATACTCTGGCGCCCTCAAGGAGCTCCTTAAGATAAGGAGGCATGAAGGGCTCCTCACGTAAGGTAAGTAAATGGTATGAGGTAAGGAGCGTTTCAAAATACGGGCCTCGGTGGCACTAGTACCAGCTTGTATCTGTATCGCGATACGTGATACTCACGTATCGCGATACAGATACAAGGTACCTCGAAGGTATCTAAGATAGTATCTAAGCTACATGTATCTTCGATACTGCCCAGCACTGCTCTACGGTCGGCACCCGTCGTACACCATCGGCACAATGCTACGTACCGGCAGAACATTTCTGAGTATGCGCCAATATCAGACATATTGAGACATGCCGAAGAGTGCGGCGACCTTTCACGGGTCTACCTCCAGCGACCAAGAGCGCCAGAAGAGCACTCGCGGCGACACTACTTATGCGCCCACCTTCCTTCCTGGAGAGCTTGTGTGCTCTCGGTTCCTACCGCTGCGCGTGGTCTCTCCTCAAAGTTACCGCCAAGGAGAGCCCCTATCGAGTCGTCGAACGCGCATTGCCCGTCAACTATGTGATTTAACTCGTCGAAGCATATTCGGACATGCGCCGTCGTGAACGCGACATTGTCAACATCGAGTGCTTCAAGCCGTACTATGATCCACTGATATTGACGAGCTGCTAGGTCGCCGGACGGCTCCCTTTTCGTCCCCGGGGGTAATTGTAGGGAAGAGTAACGCTACAGCGGGGCACCCTCTAGAGCACATCTAGTGGGTCTGTTTCTGCCGTACATTGCTCGTGGACACCCCTCGTGCTCGGGGTCCGTGAACTGAACCATTGGTCGAGCTACCGGTTGACCCTAACGCCAGCGTCCGATAAACGCCTTTGCAGAATGACGGAAAGGTGGGCGAGCTGGTTAGGGTTCATAGTGAAGTGTATGGGGCAGCGCTAGAACGAAAAGAAGGACGAGAAAACACAGAACGTGCGCTGTACTCACAACTAAAATTCCATTGAAAAAAAACGCCACTTATATACCCAGGATCGTCCAAATCATCGTCATCAAAAGGGCGACGTGAACCACATCAGAGCGATATCAGCGGGAATAAATCATACACAGCGTAAAAACATACAGTCGATAAAAACAGTACGAAGTAGCACTATACTATCCACGTGTGCCTGAGATAATCCAATTCTTTAGATGAAACGTCTATGCATGCTTGACTGATGCATTTCTCTTTCAATCTGTTGATGTGGAAAGCTTCTATTATTTCTCTTGTCGTTTTAATATGATGACGTGAAAGAATGACATTGTCCATAAAGTGTGGAACACGAACGGCAATGGTTGACTAGATGATAAGAAGTGGCATTAGAGGAGGAGAGCGAGCGTAGGTGTTCTTGCAGTCTAATGTTGATGCACCTCCCGCTTTGTCCAACATATACTTTACAGCACGACAAAGGAACCATATATATTGAACGTATCTTGCAGGGTATGAAGCTGTGGACATGATTAGTCTTACATCGAGCTTTTACAGAAGAACCTTCTTTTGTATGATAAGAGGACAAATCTTTCCAATTTCCTGGGGGGGGGGGGGGGACACCAAGTGAACCTTGTACCGGTTAGAAACATTTTTTAGACCACGGGAAAAGTGATTCAGACATGGCACAAAAGAGAATTTGCTGGTGCGACGTTTGCGCTCATCAGAGGCTTCCGCGTTGCTTTTCTTGGCCCATATAATGAGCTTATTACATGCAGAGGTGATCGCAGCATTGCCATAACCGGCCGCCGTCAGCCTAAGGAGCTGGCTATTGAAGCTATCTTGAACCTGATGTTGGCATGACATTTTGAGTGATGAACACAAAGTAGAAAAAATAATGCCGTTTTTGATGAGTTCTGAGTGGGCTGAATTACCATGCAACAGCGGTTTTTGAGATCTCGGTTGGTATTTCCAACTGCATGCTGCGGAGTGAACAGCAGGCGTATATCAAGATACTGCAGCTGCTGCTGGTCCATTGACTCGGTGGTGAACCGTAGGCCATACCCACATTCTTGAAAACATTTTACAATCATGTCGGTCATGTGGCTGTAATTATGGTCGTTATCAAAGATCACCAGGTAATCATCCGCATACCTACAGACATAGCGAATACCATCGCCAAGGCAACGGCTAAGTTTCCTGTTAACGCGGCTCAAAAAGATATCACTTAAAACGGGTGCAACTTTTGATTCTAATACCTGGTGATGTTTGATAACGACCATAATTACAGCCAGATGACCGACAGGATTGTAAAATGTTTTCAAGAATGTGGGTATGGCCTACGGTTCACCACCGAGTCAATGGACCAGCAGCAGCTGCAGTATCTTGATCTACGTCTGCTGTTCACTCCACAGCATGTATGTTGGAAATACCAACCGAAATCTCAAAAACCGCTGTTGCATGGTAATTCAGCCTACTCAGAACTCATCAAAAACGGCATTATTTTGTCTACTTTGTGTTCTTCACTCAAAATGTCATGCCAACATCAGGTTCAAGATAGCTTCAATAGCCAGCTCCTTAGGCTGACGGCGGCCGGTTATGGCAATGCTGCGATCACCGCTGCATGTAATAAGCTCATTAAATGGGCCAAGAAAAGCAACGCGGAAGCCTCTGATGAGCGCAAAGGTCGCACCAGCAAATTCTCTTTTGTGCCATGTCTGAATCGCTTTTCCCATGGTCTAAAAACTGTTTCTAATCGGTGCAAGGTTCACTTGGTGTTTTCCGCCCTCCAGAAGATTGGAAAGATTTGTCCTCTTATCATACAAAGGGAGATTCTTCTGTAAAAGCTCAATGTAAGACTAATCATGTCCACAGCTTCATACCCTGCAAGATAGGTTCAGTATATATGGTTCCTTTGTCGTGCTGTAAAGTATATGTTGGACAAAGCGGGAGGTGCATCAACATTAGATTGCAAAACACCTACGCTCGCTCTCCTCCTCTAATGCCACTTCTTATCATCTAGTCAACCATTGCCGTTCGTGTTCCACACTTTATGGACAATGTCATTCTTTCACGTCATCATATTAAAACGACAAGAGAAATAATAGAAGCTTTCCACATCAACAGATTGAAAGAGAAATGCATCAGTCAAGCATGCATAGACGTTTCATCTAAAGAATTGGATTATCTCAGGCACACGTGGATAGTATAGTGCTACTTCGCACTGTTTTTATCGACTGTATGTTTTTTACGCTGTGTATGATTTCTTCCTGCTGATATCGCTCTGATGTGGTTCAAGTCGGCCTTTTGATGACAATGATTTGGACGATACTGAGTGGGATGGGGTGGGGTGGGGCTCATTCGGCAAGCATTATCAAATCATGAACGGTAGTCTACCACTATCTCTCAAGAGGAAGGTATATAACAGCTGCATCTTACCGGTACTTACCTACGGAGCAGAGACCTGGAGACTTACAAAGAGGGTTCAACTTAAATTGAGGACGACGCAGCGAGCGATGGAAAGGAAAAATGATAGGTGTAACCTTAAGAGACAGGAAGAGAGCAGAGTGGGTCAGGGAACAAACGGGGGTTAAGGATATCATAGTTGAAATTAAGAAGAAGAAATGAATATGGGCCGGGCACGTAGCACGTCGGCAGGATAACCGGTGGTCATTAAAGGTAACTGACTGGATTCCAAGAGAGGGCAAACGCGTGAGGGGAAGACAGAAAATTAGGTGGGTAGATGAGATTAAGAAGTTTGTAGGTATAACGTGGCAACAGAAAGCACAGGACCGGGTTGATTGGCGGAACATGGGAGAGGCCTTTGCCGTGCAGTGGGCGTAGACAGGCTGATGATGATGATGATGATGATGATGATGGGTATACAAGTGGCGTTTTTTTTTTCAATAAAATTTTAGTTGTGAGTACAGCGCACGTCCTGTGTTTTCTGGTCCTTGTATTCGTTCTAGCGCTGCCCCATACACTTCACTATAAACGCCTTTCCAGTACTTTTTTTCCCTATCAAAGCTTACAATGCTCGGCTGCTGACCCGAAAGTCGCGGATCCGGTTCCGGCCGTGGCGGTCCCATTTCGGTGGAAGCGAAATGCTAGAGGCCTGTGTTCGTAGAGTTAGATGCACGTTAAAAAACCCCAGGCTGCTGAAATTTCCGAGTCCTACCACTACGGCGTACCTCACAATCATATCGTGTTTTTGAAGCGCAGAAGTTACTATATTGCCATGTCAACGCGCACTTTCTACAAAAAACTTTTAGTACTGACCTTGTCATCGACACCTTCCCGGGTTTTTAAGCAATATCTACCTCGCATTCAAAATCCAACTGACATTGTGCCAGGCATACCAGCGCGCCCTGTCGAAGTGTTCTGTGTGTTGTGAGCCTGCAAGCCCTCTTGTAGCCTGGGACACCAGTATATAGTCTGTCAGTTGAATTTTCGGAGTGTGAAAGACGTTCAAATCTGCCGTGTGGTTAGGGTGGCTAGAATGGGGAGGTGTGAAAAGCGGCCGCGGAAACCGGTCCCCAATGTGCGCCGATGCCGCAAGGGGCGCTGTACGCAGGGGCGCGTGGCGTTGAGCAGACGACGTACAGCGCAGCCTTGCTAGCGTCGGACGATTATGGCTCGCGCTATTTTTTGCGTGCTACACTTTGCAACGTTAATCGTTTTCTTTTTACCTCAGCCATTGCGCTAATAAAGCGTAGACTTCCTCCCCCCATTTGAAAAGCAGGGTTCGTATTGCACGCCGAGTAGCACTGCGCGTGCCAGAGTAATATTGCTAGCGGCATTTCGCGCACGCCACTTTTGAGCAGCAAGTTTTTTTTTGTTCTTTTTGCGCTTGTGTCCTGCCGTTTTACCACTTGCTATTATGTATCACTGCAACTTATTCAAGTCATTTTTAGTGCTTATTCACATGGTTAAGGTATGTCTTTTTTTTAAAAAAAAGTGATTTTTTTACTTTTGATGTTCTGAAAATGTACGAACATACAGAATTGCGGTTCACAAAAAATTACGCTTCTATTTGGTTCTGTTCGAAAGTTATGGTCCTTTTTTTGTGACTACACTCAAATTGAAAATGACATGTTCGGAAAATTTAATTATTGTTTTTCTCGAAACTTGATTTTCAGTAGGTTTTTGTTGCGAAAAAGCTCATAGCTATTGAACAGATCAATATTTTCCCGTGAAACTTTCCATGCTTCTTGCTCAGACATTTACTTGCGCCTGTGCAACGAACTAGAATCATTGAAACGATGAATGACTTTTAATGTTATAATACTTCAATTGAAATGCAACCTTCTGAAACAACACGACTTATGGTGGTTTTAGGCTATAATATACCTAATAATAATGATAGCGCAAGGATTCTAGCTCATCGCACAGCGTACATACACAGCCGGGGCGTAGCAAGAATTTTTTTATGGGGGGGGGGGGGGTGTTCAACCATGTTCGTGCGTGCGTTTGTATGTGTGCGTGTATATATACATATGCAAAATTGAAAAATTTGGGGGGGGGGAGGGTGGTTGAACCCCCCAACCCCCCCCCCCCCCTTGGCTACGCCCCTGGTACACAGCTATCATGCTGCGAAGCCATTTTTTTGTGTGGTTGGATTGCTATAGTTATGACTATTGCCGTGATGGCCGTGTTATGCGTAATATTGGTAATTACATTATAATTACCTTCCGTTATTTTACTGAACGCACTTGCAGAGCCCTTTTAAACTGTTCGCCCAAAGGCAAACACAAAACAATTAATTTTGGGTCAAAACCTAAGATTTCTAAAAAGGTGGAAACATACCTAAAAAATTGCCTGCTCTCGCGCTTGTACCCATTACTATGCACTAGCTGCTGGTCAAAACGTCATGTGTTCGTTTTGTCGGCAGGTTGAAAGATTTATTACTTCAAAGGAAACACATTCGTACACGAAGCAAGTTTATTTGAACTCTGCAATAAAGAGCTATCTACAGAACACAGGTCTTAGCCCACTTGGCTTTCTCTTCTTCCTCCTTATGGTTAACCCCCTTTAAAAATAAATGCACCCGAGTTAAGGAATAAAAGTGTACAACATATCACGTTGTACACGCTGTCGTTCACTTCAGACTACGCAATACCAACTAGCCCAACGTCGTTCCCCTCTACGTGCCTTGCGTAGAAATGCTTCTCGCATTGTGCTGCGTTCCTTGTCAGCTGCCTCTCAGCTCTCGGTATCGCACGACCTTACTTCTAAAATAACTCTTTCCACGCCAGTACTCGGAACAAACATGCCTTTTCTGTCGACGACAGTACCCAGAGTTGCAGCCAGGAACGAAGCAACAACGTGCAGTTTTATTCTTCAGTTTATATCCTCACACCTCAAAAATCCATGACCCTTGAGCAATAAGCACCACTCGAACGATGAAAAATACGACGCCGCGTTGCCGAGTGCTAGGCTTTCCTCCGGTAATCTGCAACGGCGGCGGCCGTACCGGCCGTACCATGCAGCGCCCCTTGCAGCAGCGCCCCTGGCGGCATCGGCGCGCAGAGGGACCCTCTCTGGCAAGGGAAACACGCTGCGCTCAGCACACCTCCCCATTCTAGCCACCCTAGTGTGGTCACCATTGGTATAACTGCGCTGGCTGAGTGGTCTTTCCTGTGTACGGCATTAAACCTTTCTGTTTTTATTCAGCAGGACCTTCGTCGTATCTATGAAGACGATACAAGGTTAACAAGCAGCTACAAGCGTAAATTATACGCGAATTTGTCGCGCTTATATACACGCTGCGCTTCCTGAACACGCTCATATTAGCTTTTGTTTCATTTTTTTTTTCGCGTGTGTCTCAGTGTTCTCTCCATCTTTACGCTCTCGCCCGCTTTTCTGCCCGGATCTTCGTGTTTAAATTCAGGTATGTTTAAAACAAGGGGGGCGGGGGGTTATTCGAACTCATGGAAGCAATTAACATTTTATCAAGATGACCTCTCCTGTTTAAGTATGACATTTAAAATGGTAGCGCTGGCCGTTTTATTCGAATAGCATACTCTATATATGGGAGGAGCATACACGTAAATTCAAAACCCTTATGTCAGTACCTTCACTATAACAGTTTTTTTTTAAGATGATGGCTTTACGGCTGCAATCTTTGTCGCGCTGATGTGAGTGCAGTTACCAGCAGTAACATCGCTCATGGTGCGGCCTTACGGTGTAAAAGTGAAACATGATTTAAGGCAAACACTAACTCACCGCAATGGGCGGGTCGTACATGCTGCACTTGCTGAACGAGCCGTCATCCTCGAGTGGGATGGACATGTTCTTCCACGCGTCGGCAGACAGTTCGCCCAGTGCATCCGGCGGTCGGCACCAGTGGTCCACGGGCCGGCTGGTCAGTCGGTCCGACAGCGCCTGCAACAGCGCCACGATCACCGACAGGACGCTGCACAGTAGGACTCGGCGTTGGTACGGCCCGTGACCCAGCACGATGTAGATGCTATCTTGGGCGTCAGCCCAGTTTTCGTGGGCGACGAAGCCAGTCAGGACAGTACCCGGGGACGTTGTGGCCATCCGGGTCCCCGGAGATACCGGAGACGCGACGCTTCCAGGAGTCGCCCATCCAGACCGCGGCGTTGACGTTGCCAGCGACAGCGCTCGACTGCTGGCGTTGCCTGGATTTGCCGGCATTTGAAGGCTGCGTGGTTCAGCAGACAAGGGCAGAGTATCGGGCATCTTCCGAGAATACTGCGGTCCACGAGATTGATTGATTGATTGATCCTAGAGGAATGGCACAACCCACCACGGGGGATCGGCCACGAATCGTGCGGCAGTAGGATGTGTGAGTGAAAAAAAAAAAAAGGGGGGGGGGGGGGAGAAAAAAAAAAGGATAATTCTCAAGAGATAATTTTAGGTAAGCGAAAATGTTATTTGTGTTCGCGGTTTCCCAATTGAATGCTAAAGAGATAGAAAAAAAAATGGAAGAGAAAGAGTTAGTTAAATAAAAGCATTAAATAAATAATGAACGATAAATGAAATAAATAAATCACCGGTGTGTACTAGAAATATTAGCATGGCAGTCTTTTTGATTCGTTTATATAGTTAATTACTGCCTCACATATGTCCCTGTTGCAGTGACCCAGTGCCGACGCCCCAGGGAGAGTAATGCCGTTACGGAAAGCTCAAGCCCAAGTTTTCGGAAAGGAGGTTCAAGAAATCTTTGCCTTAGATGTTGATATCTGCGACATTCTGTGAAAAAATGCTCTATGGTTTCTGCTTGCGAACAATAACAACATTGAGGGGAAGGAACAAAACCAGGCCTGTGTAAGTAAAAATTTAAAGAGGGAATTCTGCATCGCAATCTAGTTAACGTAACTTCTAATTGTCTTGTGCCACACCATGAACTATGCCATGGAAACCTAAGGTGCTGAAAGTCTGCCCCGTTTAGAACAGAAGATCGTGTGTGTTCCTCTCGAATACAAAAATATCGAAATCGTGCGATAGTATTTTGGGAGGAGGGTCTTAGAACCTTCAAGACCGGGCCCTGAATTGATGCCGCCGCCAATGTGTCCGCTGCTTCATTTAGAGTTATTCCAGTATGACCTGGTACCCAAACCAAACGGACAATACGTACATGATTGGGCATATATGTATATAATTCTGACAGGCAGCTCGATGACTTTGGTACTGTCAAAGCAGTGCAAACTGACAAAGAGTCGGTCAATATAACCACTGAAGAAATAGATGCTGGGAGTTTGCGTAATGCCAGAATAATTGCCATTAATTCTGCCTGGAATATTGGCGTAAAATCGGGCAGTCGAAGAGAAAAGGACCAGTTTAAAGCTGTTGAATAAATGCCCACTCCTGCCTTCTCATCTGCAACGGAGGCATCTGTGGCTATGACTGAACTTATCCGTAGACTCTTAAGGTGGTCGCTCAACAAGCCGTTTAAATATCTAATAGGCAATAGTTTAGCATTTTTTGGAAATATATCATCAAATTCTATTATTGTTTTATGATTGAGTACACTTGGGAAACTTATTTCGCGCATTGTTACTTGTAACGGCTCCAACAGCTGCTGTACGAAAATTATTTGAGGGCGATGTAACCGAGACCACTCACAATCAAAAAATCTGGACGGTTCGCGAAGAAATATATATTGCGAGCGTCTCTGTGGGGAGGCATAGATGTTTAGAAATGTCTGGACTGTTAGAATACGAAACCTAGTTTGCAGAGACGGCAGGTATGTTTCATGGTAAAGGATATTATTAGCTACAAACTTAGGAAGACCTAAACATATCCGTAATGCCTCACGTTCTATAGTTAGGAGAGGGCGTAATTTATAAGCGGGTCCCCCACAGAATAACACACATCCAAACTCTAATATTGGTCGGACGTACATGCTATATATCATTAACAATGTTTTTCTACGCATTCCAAAACGAACGCCGCTGATTCGCCTTAACAAACCAAGTGCACGTAATCCTTTGGATGCAATATATTCAATATGTGGGCTCCAATTAAGATTGGTAGTGTATACTATGCCTAAATATTTTAATGAATCTACCTGTGGAATAAAATCCTGCCCATACATCAGTGCGATTCGCACAGGAGCTGTCAACGGGAACGTGAGAAGAGCACTCTTGTTAACATTAAGAGACATGTGCAGGTCACTAAGCCATACTTCAATCTCATTCATATATGATTGTAGAATATTATATAGCAAGTGTATATCATTAGAAGCTGAAAAGAATGCAATGTCGTCCGCGTATACATACACTTGCACGTCATTGTGAGAAGGAATAGAGCTTAGTAATATATTAAATAAAATAGGCGAGAGAACCGATCCTTGAGGAACTCCCTTGTTTGTTTGTAGTGTTTAGAAGATAAGCCGTTCTGCGAGCAATAAAATGTGCGTCCGCTTAAAAAATTTTGTATCCATGCAATTATATACTCAGGAACGTTAACATTTCGGAGTTTATTAATCAAGATGGCGTGCTCTACACTGTCATACGCCTTAGCAATATCTAAGGTTACCAGTGCGGCGTACTGCTTTTTGTGCCGAGCAAGTTAATTCTGCTTTCTAGATCAACATGTGCACACCATATAGAGCACCCAGGTCTGAATCCAATTTGGGAATCACTCAATATGTGATTTTCTTCTACCCATTCTTCAATATGCCTATATAAAACCCGCTCTATTAGTTTTACAAGGTTTGAAGTGAGCGAAATAGGTCTAATATTGTCGATTGCATAGCCAGCGCCCTGTTTTTTAAGTAGTGGAATTACTTTGGCGACTTTCCACTCGGGATGAATCCATGCGTTTTCTATAGAAAAATTTATAAAGTTAAGAATATCGCTGGGAGACAAATCAAACAAAATTTTTATCATGCCTGTAGTTATATTGTCAGGACCTGGAGATGAAGCTGGCAGTGACTTTACTATTTCTGATATCTCTTCTAATGTGGTTGCCTTATATTCATTAGCTTTTCCTGTAACTGACAAATGATAGGGTAACAACGATGCAAAGCGATCTTCCAATCCCTTCCCAATTGCCTCCAATGACTGCAACAATTCTGCGGGTGATAAACAAACCGATTCTATATTTATTGGTGGCGGAACAATCTTTCTGCATCGCAGAAACCTAAAGAGTGCTTTCTTATTTTTGGTCTCTGACATATAGCTGTAATGTTTGGAGTTATAATCTTCTTTTGCTTTGTCAACCGTTTGTCTAAACGTGGCAGCGGTATATTTATAGTCTTTCCAATTACGTGGGCACTGGTTGTAGAGTAACTTCTTCCAAGCTGCTTTTCGTCGCCTATAGTCGCGATCACAGTCTGTGTTCCACCATGGTGAATGCGTTCTATTTTTAGTTGATTGCATTCTGAATTCGGCTTTTTCCTACTGTCACCTAATAGCTGACATAAATGAATTGCCTTTACCTGATCACTTAATCCTGTCTGTTTATTTAAGCCTGATCGTAGTGAATCTTTAAATTTGCTGTAATTAACATAATTTCGAACATGTTTGGTTAACGAAGTAAGTGGGCACACTATTTCAAATAATATTGGTAGGTGATCACTGTTTGTGGCCGATGTGATGGCAGACCAGGACGAAATAATGCAACTCGAGCTTGAAAAGGTCAAGTCTATCACAGAACTTGATAGGCCAGATACATAAGTTGGAGTTCTGTAATTCGCGCAATGAACGTCATTCAAGCTGGTCCATTCTAACAACCGTTTACCACACGCATCGGATCGGTAACCCCACGAAATGTGGTGTGAATTGAAATCTCCTGCTATGATTATATTCTTTCTACATGCGGCTACTGCGGAATCAAGTAAAGTAGTGTTCAGAACACCTGTAGGGAAATAAACATTCACTATGGAAAATGGTGTATATCCAGGAATAGCTACGTCCAATGCCAAAATTTCACTTTCTGCCGACGTTGACCGATATGAAATTTTCGCTCTATGGCCAAATTTCGTAGAGATGAAAAACGCTAGGCCCCCTCTACCAGAAGGGCGATCCAACCGAAAACAGTGATAATTATTTAGATTAAAACTTTTTTCTGTAGATAACCAGGTTTCTTGCAATAGAATTAAATCAGGAGTAAGTTCTGCACAAAGTTTTAACAGGTCAGTTGCTGCAGCAAGAAGTGAGCGGCAATTCCACTGAAGTACTTTTAATGACCCTATGTTGAAGGTAGGCCGGCGGTCTCAACTGCTTTCTGAAGAATGTTGTCTTTCAAGAAATCATCCTTCGTTAGTGGACTATTATCCTGACATTTTTTTGTCTTCAATCTATGTAGAAGAACAGATTTCGGGGAGTGGGGGGTAGCCGACGTTTAGCGGCTCTAGTGTCCAAATCCATACTTTCACTACTTTGTGAAGTGGTCTCGGAGTTATTACCATCCTCCTGTTCTAAACTAAATGTGGGAGAATCAGTGTAGGCAAAACTGCCAGACGCAGTTTCTGTCGTGATTTTTTCATTTATGCCCTCATGGATGGTTTTTTCATTTATGCCCACATGAATACCTGTATCAGCAGATGCTCGCCCTGCAACCTGCAAAATTTGTGACATCTGAGCCGACAAAACTTGTCCGATTGTCTCTGAAAGATTTGAAAAAATTGTAGTTCAGTGCTTTCGACATAGCCTTTTCGACAGCAGCTGCCACGACTTCCCCTATAGATGCATCCATGGCTTTAGAATGCCGAGCAGCAGCTTCAGCATATCCACAGGATCTCTCTAATACGATAGCCCGAGCTTCACGGCGTGAGCATCGCTGCCTGTCTATGATTTCTAAAATTTGAAGCTCTTGAGCTCTCGCCAGGCAGTTTGCATGATCAGCAGGGTGCGAACCTTGACAAAGACAGCATCTTTCGCTTTGGGAATTACATGTTCTAGTGTCATGGTCTTCTCCGCATATGCGGCACCTAGGAGATGATCGGCAGCCCTTAATGGTATGACCATAACGCCAACACTGAACGCATTGCAGTGGACGTGGAGTAAGTGCTTCAACTCTATAAATTAAGGGCCATGCCTTAATCTCTGTGGGCCTATTTATGCCTGCAAATGTCACAATGACCGACTCTGTGGGGACTCTCTGATTATCAGAGACGCGAGAGCATCGGTACACTGATGTTGCCCCAGCCGCTGAAAACATTTCCAAAACCTCTGAAGCGCACAGGCTCGAGTCAACTCCGCGGACTAAGCCTTTAACGCAAGCGAGATGAGCAGGAATAAATGGGCTCACCGGATGGGATGCAAACGTTGAGCACTTTAAGAGGTCAGAAACACAGGCCTGGTCCGGAGAGCAACACAGAACTCCGCCCCTGCCAAACTGTCGGACATCGGTGATGTTTTGGTAGTGTGGGGTAGCTTTCCGCAACTCCTCCTGAATTACCTTTGGGTTTTTGACACGGATTACTCCCCCGTTGGTCGGCACTAGTGCTACTGGCACGCTGTGAATACCACTGCGCAAAAAAGCCTCTATAGGCATGTCATCATTGGGAAGAGAGGCCGTCCAGAGGAAAGACCTCTGGCCAGGGGAGGAGAGAGACATTAGGTACTCACAGTACGATCAGGTCAGTAAAAAGGGAAAAAATAGAACGAAAACTCACAAATACACTGCCGCCCGACACGCGACCGACACCCCGACAACAGATCGCACCAAACCACCAGGCAGAAAAATCACTGCTGCGAGAGCGTCGAACGACCGGCTTGACAACCGTCTGCGGGTGTCTGACGAAGATGAAGTTGAGAGGCGAAAACGCGTGCGAACGCTCGCGACGATTCTTCTTCTCTGCCTTCCTCAAGGTTGTTGTTGTTGTTCTTGTTGTCCTCTCCTCATGGCACATACCCAATGGAGGGGATCGGCCGAGTAGTTGGTGAATTCTTCCTATATTTTCTGCATGGTGTAACTCCTTGGTACGCTATTGTTTTAAATGCGAAGCATTTCTTAGCGAACTTCTGCGACTTTTAGCGTATCTATCTATCTATCTATCTATCTATCTATCTATCTATCTATCTATCTATCTATCTATCTATCTATCTATCTATCTATCTATCTATCTATCTATCTATCTATCTATCTATCTATCTATCTATCTAGCCGCCTACGACTTTGTGCTCTCCTGGCCGTTTCGTTAATCGGATGTATACAAAAATTGGTGTGTCATAACATGGCCTTATTACGAACATAAATGACAGGTCATATCATGAAAATCATGACACGCATGTCATGAACAGCATTTACATTCCACGGCCTTTGGGCTCCCTGGCCGTTCCGTTAATCGGATGTATACCAAAATTGGTGTGTCATAACATGGCCTTATCACGAACATAAATGACAGGTCATATCATGAAAATCATGACACGCATGTCATGAACAGCATGATTTACATTCCACGGCCTTTGGGCTCTTGCGGCTGTTCCGTTAATTTCATATATACCAAAATTGGTACGGCATGACAACAGTTCATGACGAACATAATGACAGGTCCTAACATGCAAATCATGACGCGCATGTCATGTGCAGCATGATTTACATGACATGGTCTCGGGGCGCTCGCGGCCGTTTAAATGAAGGGATACATACGAAAACAGGCATGACGAGAAATTTCTGTATGACGAACATAACTGACACGTGGTAACATGAAAATCATGATTTGCATGTCATGTATGGCATGATTTACATGCCACGCTCATGGCGCACTCGCGGCCGTTTCGCTAGATTGATATACACCAAAATTGGTATTGTGCGATGTGACTTTATGAAGAACATGAATAACAGGTGGTAGCATGAAAACCATGACATCCATGACATGTATGTAATGATTTACATGCCACGCTCGTGGTGCATTCGCGTCCGTTTCGCTTGCGTGATATACACCAAAATTGGTGTTACGCGACACGACTGTATGACGAACGTAAGTGAGACGTGGTAACATGATAATCATGACATGCAAGTCATGTACGACCTGATTTACATGCCACGCTCATGATGTGCTAGCGGTCGTTTCAATAGATTGATATACACCAAAATTGGTATTGCGCGATGTGACTGTATGAAGAACATGAATAACAGTTGGTAAGATGAACACCATGACATGCATGTCATGTATGTCATGATTTAATTGCCACGCTCATGATGCATTCGCGGCCGCTTCGCTAGCTTGATGTAACCAAAATTGGTATTGCGCGAAGCGACTGTATGACGAAGGTAAATGAGACGTGGTAACATGAAAATCATGACATGCATGACATGCACGACATGATTTGCATGTCATGCTCATGACGCACTCGTGCCGTTTCGCTTGCTTGACATACACCAACATTGGTATTGCGCGACGCGACTGCATGACGAACGTAAATGAGAGGTGGTAACATGGAAATCATGATATGCAGGTTATGTATGTCATGCTTTACATGCCGCGCTCATGGTGCATTCCCGGCCGTTTCACTAGCTTGGTATACACCAAAATTGGTATTGCGCGACGCGACTGCATGACGAACGTAAATGAGAGGTGGTAACATGGAAATCATGACATGCAGGTTATGTATGTCATGATTTACATGCCGCGCTCATGGTGCATTCCTGGCCGTTTCGCTAGATATATATGCACCAAAATTGGTATTGCGCGATGTGACTGTATGAAGAACATGAATAACAGGTGGTAACATGAAAGGTATGACATGCATGCCATGTATGTCATGACTTACATGCCACGCTCATGGTGCATTCGCGGCCGTTTCGACAGCTTGATATACACCAAAACTGGTATTGCGCGATGTGACTGTATGATGAACATTAGTGACAGGTGGTAACATGAAAAACCATAATATGCATGTCATGTATGGCATCATTTACATGCCCTACTCATGGTGCACTCGCGGCCATTTCGCTCCTTTGATATACACCAAAATTGGTATTGCGCGATGTGACTGTATGACGAAAATAAATGAGAGGTCTTAACATGTGAATCATGTTATGCCTGTCATGTACGGTATGATTTACATGCCACTGTCATGGTGCGCTTCCGACCGTTTTACGTGATATATACCAAAATTGGTATGGCATGACACGAGTGCGTGATGAACATAAGCGACAGGTCATGCATTTATATACCAGAATATGCGTTTCATTGGCATGGTGTACACTAGATTGTGCAAGCATGCGTGCATGGCAAACATGCGATATATGGTGGACTAGATGTCATGGCATGAATGATTTCATTTGGCTCAAAGACAAACAAGGCGATGTATGCAGCTCTTTGCTGGCTGCTTCGCATTACATCGATTCCCACAATGCGCGGGATCTGCCGATTTTTTAAATTATTGAATTGAAGTGCCAATTATAAGTAATGAAAAATTTTATGCCCATGGAGTTTAGCAAGATATTCATTTAGTAGCAAAGATATATTCCTGAACAGCAAGGAAAACATCCCTGTGGCTGTACCCAAAAGAAAGGAGAATGGGTTCTGATAATTCCAGGCCCAGCTTTCGAAGAGGTGGTGCTGGTATGCTTTTTCCTGAATGTGTTGAAGCGGTGACATAATATGAAAAAATGACCAATTGTTTCTTCCTGATTACAGAAGAGGCACAGAGAGGAGCTCAATAAGCCTGATCGATGGAAGTAAAAATTGAGGGAAGTAACGCGGCAATAAATTTTTGTTATGGTAACTGTTTTTGCTGCTGTCCTCTGGGCATGGCGCATACCTAGTGCTAGAGATTAGCCGAGTAGGTGGGTGAATTTTAACACGAAAGTATTTTATGCACGGGTCCTCCAAGATATCGCGGGCACAATTTCCGTCACGGATGTGACGTCGGTAAAATGCAAACGAACAGATAACAAAGAACAGCCAGAAGAAAGGTTTTGTAATTTGGATGACCTGGGAGTCGAACCCAGTGTTATGTGTTTGTGGATGACGTCTTTGCGCGGTACTCAGCATATGCTATTGTCCAGGTTACTTCGGCTACGGCAAGGGTTAAATCATGATCACGAACGTTTGTCGTCGGGATGGAGATGTGCCACTAGACGTCAACATGGCTGCATCCACGTCCGACGGTGCTATAGCTGCTAAACACCAATAGATATTGTGCAAGCTCTCACATCAATGTACAATAAAAAAAACCAACTATACTCCTCTGAAGACACGGTTCACTTTCGTGTTATACCGCTTCCTATGACGGAGGAATCAACCATGTCTTCTTTTCCAATATTTTCTGTATTGTATAATTCCTAGATGCAATAGTTAATTCATTGATTTGGAGTGCTAATTAGCAGTAATTTACTCAAAGCTGGCAGAATTTAGCAAGATATTTTTAGTCGCAATGATAACTTTCTCAATGGCGAAGAAAACATCCCTGTGGCGTGCGGTGGGGGCCGGTCGGTGAGACATGGTAAAAAACATAAAACTATGCCTTTGAACAGGACCAGCGCAGGTCTGCGCTGGTCCTGTCCGCTTCTTTCCTGTGTCCTGGCGTAGATTTATGTTTTTTTATCCCTGTAGGCTGCATCCCAGAGTAGTAGTGGCCCCAAAAGAAAAAAATAACTGGTTCTGACAATTCCAGGTCCAGCTTGCGAAGAGGTGGTAATAGTATTATTTTCCTCGATGTAGTGAACCGGCGAAAATTACAAATCGTTTCCTCCCGATTACACAAGAGGCACAATGGGAAAGTCACTAAACCTGATCTACGCACATAAAGTTTCCTGCGTTCTCAATAGTATCTACACAGGTCCAGTCTGGTGCTATCCATGCTGTGCCATAACTGTAAGGAATCAGAACACATTGATTATTAAGGCGAAAGCCTTACATGTTTCATCAAACGCGAAAAGTGACTGTCGGCGTCAACATGAGTAATGCGGCAAGTCATCATCATGTGGTGACTAGAGACCTGATTTTTAGGAAAATGCCCTTTTGTTCCTTGCGCTCCTATCGCGCCATTTTGATGTATTAGCATATATTATAGGTTAAGAAGGGCTTTTATAGTGCCTATAAATGCCTATTTTTGGCGTTCTTGCCTAAATGCTTACAAATGCCTATAAATGCCTATTTTTTTTTCAAAATGCCTATTTCAAAATTGCCGCTTATATGGACGTTATTTAGCCTCATGTTTCGCTCCCGGTGCTGTTTGAGACCGTTATTCATGTTACCGTGTAACGTTGACCGTTGGGAAGTATGGGGTTCAACCTAGTCCTCTAGTTCAACCAGCTCCCGGAAACAACCGCTAGCAGCAGTGAAGTGGGACACGCCGGCGAGAATTCGCCGCCGCGCTGACAAGGCGCGAGCGGCTGGCGAATGCGAAACCGCGGAGAGCTGTCAGCGAAAAAGAGGGGGAAGAGCAAAAAAAAGGAAGAAAATGTGGTGTGCACGTGGCTTTTGTGCTGTTTGTAATTTACTTTTTAAGGTGTTCACTGCAGTAGCGTAGCCAGACATTCTTTTCGGAGGGTGGGGGGGAGTTCAACCCCTCTCTCCCCCCTGTCCCTAGTGGTTCATTGCCAGGGGAGAAACTGTCCCTCAAGAGGAAGGTATACAACAGCTGCATCTTACCGGTGCTCAACTACGGTGCAAAAACCTGGAAACTTACAAAGAGAGTTAAACTTAAATTGAGGACGACGCGGCGAGCAATTGAAAGGAAAATGACAGGTGTAACCTTAAGGGATAAGAAGAGAGCAGAGTGGGCCAGGGATCAAACGGATATTAAAGATATACCTAATTATAAAACTCAAGTCGAAATCAAGAAGAAGAAATGGACATGGGCAGGCCACGTACCGCGTAGGCAAGATAACCGCTGGTCATTAAGAGCAACAGACTGGATTCCAAGAGAAGGCAAACGCGCGAGTGGAAGACAGGAAGTTAGGTGGGCAGATGAGATGAACGTGGCCGCAGCAAGCACAGAACCGGGTTAATTGGCGGAACATGGGAGGAGGTCTTTGCTTTGCTCTGCAGTGGGTGCAGCCAGGCTGCCGATGAGCATGATATTCAGTTAACGACCTGCGAATTCGTAAGCAATGTATGTAATTTAAGTATTAGTTTACTCTGTGATGCGTTAGATGTGTTGTCATAATTTTCTGAAAATCAAGAATTTGTTATGAATTCGTTTTACAATATTCATAGCTACCGCAATTTCATGGGCTGAATCAAGTAGCTGTGTAGAAGTTGAATACCCTTTTCTAAATCAGTGCTGAAATTTCGTTAAGATGTTATGTGCATCTAAGAGATCTCAAACGTGCTTATGTATTACGAGCTCTAATAATCTGCAAATATTGGAGGTTGAAAAGGGGGAGCCTTAATATTTTATGCACGGTGTGGCATTGTTTTCATCATAGCTATCACTGGGGCTCTTCTCCAGTCACTCGGAAGTTGTCCATTTTCTAAAGAACGTAACAGTAGAAGGTGCAAGTATTATGACAGCCACTCGGCATAACTTTTCAGGAAATGTTGAGTATGCCGCCTAGGCCAGAGTATTCCGCTTTTTTTTCGAGCCCTAAAACCATGTGAACTACCCTTGCTTTTTGGTCATGAAAAAATGATCAGGAATGTTATTGCTGTGAGCAAACTAGAGCCTACCCCCAAACAGCTTGCCTACTGAAATATCGCGATAGTCTTCAGCAGCAGGTTGTGCGGCTAAAAAAAGCTGGCATCCGTGCGGATGTTCTTGTGTCGGCGTCTGAGAGACTTCTCAAGAAGTGTGAGTTTTGTCCTGTTGAAACTAACGACCTGGAGAATAAGAATACTAGAAAATATGGTGTCATGCCTCAGGTAGTAGATCGACTGCACCGTCAGTTTAAGAAAATAGCCAATGTCTTCGGCGTGGACGTTGTTTTTTCTTCAAACCTAAAAGTATTAAAAGCAGGTGCTGCAATTGAAAAATAGGCAAGGAGACCAGTGGTTGTAGATTGCTTGCGGAAGCATCACAACCCCTTCGTTTCCTGTGCCGTTGGCGTCGTCTATGAAGTTCCCCTCTCTTGCAGAAAGGCTTGCATCAGACGGTCCAGCAATGATGTCAATGAAGGACTCTGCCAGCGTAAAAATGCCTTAAAGAAAACGCTGACCTCACATCGTTCAGCTCATTGCAGGTCATATGGGTGCAATCGTTATCACGTGCAGTCATTATCACGAAGCACAAAAATAGAAGGGCTCGGGAACTCGCGGAAGCCTTCATCAAAATGGCGCCTGATAATTGTGTATGTTAATGTTCAGTCCGTTAGACTGCGAAGTACACATGCTCAGCAAATTTTTCCGCGTGTCATAGAATCCTGCGCACGCATGGTGTTGGTTTTTCGTGAGTTTTTCTTTGTTCAAAAATTTTTGCCATGTTAAACAGCGCTCGTCCTGTGTCTTTCTTTGTGCTCCGTCATTTTCTCAAGCCCTTCACACGAGAGGAGGCTGTCGCACTTCGCCGGCTGCAGACCCAAACTTTCCCAAATCTGCACTTCATGCATAAATAATACCGGACACGCTATACCAACCCCTGTCCAGGATGTGGCGCCATCCCCACAACCTGTCACGTCACTGTAAGTACACGGCTGCCTACTTCCCTCCCTACCCGCCAATCCTTCGGTCCACCCGTACCTCAGAGCAGTGGGAAGGCATCCTTCGGGACGGCGCCCCTGAGGTCTGTCGGCGCTCGTCCGGCGGTCCCGGGCTATCGCAGAGGTTGTCATAGGAGTCCCGGAATAGGGACCATCCCCGTGCTCTTTCCACTTCAATAAAGAACTGTTTTCATCATCACCATAGGCGTGCGCAGGGTTCCTCATCAGGGGGGGGGGGGGTCGAAGGGTATTCGGAGCGCACCCCCTCCCTACTAAGTCAATGTATGGGACAGACTTTGCGCCCTCCCCCGCACTTAGCTGACTAGAGAAGGCGGCCCCGCTGAACCCCCCCCCCCCCCGCCTTTCTACTTTACTAGTAATACACAAGGTCGTGTGATTACTTGAGCCAATACAAGACCTTTAAAAATAGCCTGTGACTAATAGCAAATTTGTAGTCCTTGAGCTGGATTGTTCCATGGACCGAACATATCTTGCACAAGAAATTAGTACACGTAATGGACTTATTTACTAATATTCTTGTTTCACGTACCTTTCTAAGCCATTACTTTACATACTGAAATTGACGAATTGTAGCCGCTGAGTAAGCAGGACGTATGCACCTGGAACGGAATCTGAGGATTGCTCACATTTTTAGGCATGCGCAATCAAAGTTCTTTAAAAGTGGACTGTTGCTTAATTTACTTTTTGTTGCCAAAACGTCATCTTGTGCATTTCAATCCAAAACTAAATAGCACGTCCATGTATTTAGTCGCCCATTTTGGGAACGAAAGTCAGCAAACTCGCGTCACCCTCAAAAATCGTTCAGTGGGCATACGCTTTCCGAAATTACGGCCTACAATTCGTTAGCTGCAAAACTACCCTAAGGTAAATGATTAAAAAGGTACTTATTAAGGTTCCCGTAACTTGCCGGTTATGAACTTGAATTTATTGGGCATGTAACCTCCATAAGCTGTAGTAATATAGCTCAACGGCTGCGATTCTGTGAGGCAATTTTTGAAACTTATGTTTTGTCTAAAGCAGGCGCACGCGTGCTCTAGCACTGCAAAAACAACCTGTCAAAGCTTCCGCTATATAGATTTCCTGTTATCAGCCTTTAGGCTGCTTCTGATCAGATGAAGGGAGTATCTGATTTCTGTCTCCTGAATATTACACAAGTCCCATCCACTTCTCTCAGCACGTCTTCTGGCGATCTTTTCAGCGTGCCGTGGTCATGCGCAACGCAATCTCTAAGGCCGTGCGAGGAATCCGAGCCTTTAAGTGCGGAGCACCTTAGGGGCCCATGCTGTCGTATGCTGCCGCCGTCGTCTCCTGTCGAATGGCGTCACACAGGCAAAACCATGTACGCGTAGCCATCTATAGCATAGCCGTGTGTAGTATAGTATAGCAAGGCGGCGGGAAATGGAAGTGAAGATGAAAAGGAGTGATGTGAGGGTGGAGAGGATGAAAAGAAGGAAAGGGGAGGTTAAAGCATACAATGGCAATGTATGGCATCGCGGAGGCAAAACGATCCATAGCGGAGTGGTATAACAGAGTAAGCTGGACGATTTTGTAAGTTAACATGTTCGGGTAAACGTGCAGCGCGAAGAAACATACGACACGAGCGCTCTGTTGTCAGTCTCTTTGTCCTGCGTATGTGCCGCGCTGCACGGTTACCCGAGTATGGTATAGTATGATTGCGAGAAAGGAAAGTGAGGGTGAGGGTAAAGAAAAGAGGAGGAAAGAGGGTAAAGTATTGCATAGCAATGTACGGCGTCACGCAGGCAAAACCAGGTATAGCCCAGTCATGCATAGCATAGCCATGTAGAGTAAGTATAGCCAAGGGGGGGAAGGGAAGTGAGGGGGAGTAGGGTGGAAATGGGGAGGGGAGAAGGTAAAACATAGTAGGCCAACATAGTATAGCATAGCCATGTGTAGTATGTTATCGCAAGGGGTGGGAAAGGGAAGTCAGGGCGCGTGTGAGGGAAATGAAGAGGGGAAGGGTAAAGGATAGCATAGCCGTGTATAGTAAAATATAGCAAGGGGTGGGAATGGGATGTGAGGGTGACGAGGAGATACGTGAGGGTGAGCAGGAAGAAGAGGAGGAGGGGATGGTAAATCATAGCATAGCCGTGTACAATATTGTATAGCAAAGGGGAGGAAAAGTGAGGGTGCGAAGTAGGGAAAGAAAGAGGGAAAGGGTAGCGCATAGCAATACCGTGTATAGTAAGCAAGGGGTGGGAAAGGGAAAGTGAGGGTGAGGTCGATAGAAGTGAGGATGAGCAGAATGGAAAGGAAGAGGGGGAAGGTAAAGCATAGCATAGCCGTGTATAGTATAGTACAGCGAGGGGATGGAAAAGGGAAAAGGGAATATCTGCTTTCCCGCCATGGACGCCGAGCAGGCTGCACGTTTGGAACGCAAATGTCGCTGAAGGGCAGGCGAATCACTGCTTCACACTTCGTACAGCTTTCACGTTGAGTGCAACTGCATATCTTTTTTTTTAAATCATGTCACTTCTGGAGAGAAGCTGTGGCGGCAACTTTTTTTTAGTTTTGGTATCTTTTTGGTCATGGTTTTAAATTTTGGCATCTTTTTTGGTATTGGTTTTGAGTTTTGGTATCTTTTTTGGTCTTGGTTTTGAGTTTTGATATCTTTCTTGGTTTTGGTAGCTTGTCGTGACTATCTGCTCGTTATCTCAAACATAAAGCTCAGCAAGGTGATTGCTTTCCATGTGCGCTATCTTAAACAAAGGGCGACGGCAAATCAATTAGGCAGAAGCCCGCAGGTTGAAGGGTCTACGTAAAGATAGAATCGTCATCCGCCCGTTAATGACACAAACAAATCCATAGAGACTTTGCGGAAATAAAGCTTTAGATGGCAAAAGAACTCATCCGGTATGGTCATCCACTAAGAACTGAGCTTTCCATCTCAGAAATTCATGTGGACTTTTTTCTATAACCTCGTTCTACAAGCGGGTGGATGGAATTTCTTTCCTTTCATAAACCAAGAGCTATACTGTCATAATTTGGGGGCACTTTGCCCATTTTCGGAGAGAGACACTCAGGAGGATGTATTGGAGCCAAGTGGGCGTGACTGTTTTCCACAGAAATCAGGTTTAATTGATGTTGTGTGTGAGGAAAACGGAGGGAACGTTGGGAAAAGGAAAAGGGCCAGTGATGAGCGGTGTGGAAAAAATAGCGCCAGCTCCTTCTTAAAGAACCATTGTCTTAAAGAACATGTCTTCATTGAAACGACGATTGTTGAGACTCCGGTCGCCTCGGTTGGCTTCCTCCTGCTGACATCTTCCGTTCAGCGCTTGGCGTGCTGACCAGGAAACGAGGCTTGGCGACGAGTGCGCACAGCGCTGCCGCTGTGTCCAACCGCGCCGTTGTTTCGACCCCCGGCCATCATGACGGGCTCGTTGGGATCGCGTTCTCCCGCGGGAGAATGATAGTGGCCTAGGTCGGCCGGGCTTCTGGGATCGTTGAAGAAGAACCCGCCGTCGCTGGTCGGTGCGAGAGCCATGTGACCGGACAGGCCTTGCAGGCCGTGGTAAGGCTGCTGCGGCTGGCAGGGCTGCGGAGGACACAGCTCCGGCCTGTAGTGGCTCAGCTGGTAAGGGCTTGGTGTGTAGGGGAACGGGTAAGGCAGCAGCGGTGGGTAGAAGCTGGGATGGTACTGGAACGGGGGCGGCTAGAGGGAGAGGAGGAAAAAAGAAAGGCTAATAGAGGAGCAGAATGTCCTTTATTATTCGGGACTTACTACGGCAGCTAATTTTTTCAATACGTGAGGGAAAAAATGCTAAATCATGTGCTAATAAGGGACAAATTTACAATAAAGTGAATACAAAAGGTGCAACGTGGTCCAGGATCTGTTTACGTGCCAAAGTATTTTTAGTCGGGCACCGAGGACTCACTCAGTGCAGACATTCATAAAAGCCGCAACAAGTGCAGACACTAAAAGAAAAACGACGACACAGCCCTTCCTAAAATCGTCAGTTTTAAAACAAATTTTGCGGCAGGAATTTCTTCGGAGAAGACTGAGGTTCCCGTGACTCACAGTCTAATTAATTGCTGGAATGCAAATTATTCAGTGAATTGTCGCGCGCACACGAGCCATTCTTCTGGTCTCCCTCACCAGCTGAGGTTGTGCCTGCTGTGCCTGTTGGCTTGCGCCGCCATAGTTGGGCCCCATGGTGCCGACGTTGCTCCTGACTGAAGCCACAGTCGCACAAACCATCACGATCACCTGCATCACCAGATGCAAGTGCCAAAGTGGTTTAAAACACGGCCATAGAAAGCAAATTGCAAACATTCTGAAAGTGTGCATGCGACAAGTGAGTAGGTGAATTTTTGATACGCCGCAGACAATTCCTCCACACCTGGTAAGTAGTCGTTGACTTAGTGAGCACCAGTAGTTATTTCGTCATAGGTGGAAATACAAGTGAGGCAAAGTACAAAACAATGTAAGACAGACGCCACAACCTCCGCCTCCTGCATTACGATTTTTGGCGTCAGATTTTTTCCTCGGCCTCTTTTCTTCTTCTGCGCTACTGACTTAGTGCACTACTTGGCCATACTACTACGCCAGTGAGCTGCATCATTTTTTTAAAAAAGCGTCCATGCGGTCGCAGGCACTGACAAGACTGAACTTCAATTACCAATGCTATCTCATCAATATTGCCTTGAATTTAGTATTACGAAAAAACTCTGGCTTCAGAGATGTTTCGCGAATAGCCGGGCTTTGTCGGTGTGATGCAATTCAACATGACGAACCAATAAGCACATGGCAGTTTCCAATTTCATTACGCGGAAGAGCTCCTAAAATTACACTTGCCTTTTCAATTAAAGTGTTCGGTACCACTCCAAATTCGAGAAAACCAGTGCGAAGACAACGGAGAACAGACAGAAGAAGAAGGACAGAGGACAAGCGCTGTCTAACGACTGAAATTGATGAAACAATAGTGAACGTATACGAAAAACCAACAGCGTGCGTGCGCAAGCGTTCCCTTTAACTCTTTCCTCACCGCGGGTACGTATTTTATCTCTTCCCCAGTGCAGGGTAGCAAACCGAAGGACTTTTTTCTGCTTAACCTCCCTGCCTTTCACTTAACCTTTCTCTCTCTGTCTCTTGTAGGTTTTACTACGTCTTTGCTGAAGGAACCACTGCACCTAATATTATATGTAACACATGAACGAAAAGCAGAATTATTGAACTTTTTACGCATATAAGTTTCATTAACGAGATATATGTTGTGCGAGCGTTGTAAAATTCCAGATTCAAGATTACAGGACAAAATTGAACATAGTTTGCAAAGACACGCCTCCACCTTCTAAGAAAAAAAATGCAACATGAATTATGAGACATAAAAAATGTACTGCCATCTAATAAGCACCACCCCTGAAAAATTCGAACTTTTTCATTGAACAGGACTTTCCCGACAAAAATGTTACTGTAAGGGCTAAAATTGGGTGTCATGCGGCAAAGCACCTCCTCGACGTAAAGCATTGCGTAACGTCGCATTTCTTGCAGTAAGCTCTTGTTTTTCTGCTTGGTTTTCTTGTCGCATTTGCATCTCTTACAGTTTCTGTAAGTTTCGATCCTGGTAGGCTGGTGCTCAGACGCGAACTGAGACGGCCCGAAGCAGAAATCGAAGCTGACCTGTGTTCCGGGCTGGTTTGCATCGTCGTTGCTCTCAGAGTCAAAGTCCGACCAAAACGCAGCATCCTCAGACTCGCTGCTGCTCGTTGAACCGATAAAATCCGTCACAAACACGCCGGAATCCTGACATCTCCGACCTTTCGAAGCGCGCGCGCCGCGACGGCCATTTTTTCGCTTTCCCCTTAGACGGTTGCGCCACATTGGAGCGCATTCAAAAGTCAAGGCCACGACGGGAAAAAAAAAAGCAAACTACATTAAAAAGAAAACTATTCTTCTTCTTCACGACGGATGGCGCAGTGGGTCCGCGAACGGCGCGGAATGCCTCGAAAGCGGCAATTCAAACCATCGATAGCGGGATATCGATGCCCTATGGGCGCGGTACGGAAAGAGTTAAGGTGTTTCTGTGCTGGCGAACTCATCCGTTGATGCAACTACCCGTTTGTGATATGTACGCCTTTTCGCAGGAGAGGGAGCCTTCTGTTTCTTTGCTAGACTGCTAAGTGCGCATGCTCAGCAACGTTTTCCACGTAACCTAGAACCCTGCGCACGAAGGGTGTTGGGTTTCCGTATTTTCACCATTGTTTATCAAATTACCAAGTATGCATCGATTCCAACTCGCCCACCTTTCTACCTTAGGCTCCATACTATACTACAGTCCTCGTAAAATAGTTCCTAAGAGTTTATTTTACGGACCAAAACTACGGCCGGATTAAGAGTCGACATTTGGCGCGTGATTACGGATAAATTTTGACCACCTGGGGCTCTTTAAAGTACACCCAAATCAAAATACGCGGGTGTGCTTAGGTATTGCTCCCATCCTCCGCAGCCAGGAATCGAGCACACGTCCCAGCGCAATACCCTAAGCGTGAAGCTACAGCACGGCAGTTGGCTATTATGCAGAATGCACGTCGCTACAGTTCCCATACCTGAGAGAGCATTGTGGGGAGTCAGTCGGCCTTAGCAGCTGCTCGACGAATCTTGTAGAGTAACGTACGGAGCCCTGGTGCCAGCCACTAGCGTGGCTTTTATCGCAGAGAGACCGCCTACTTACGGACCACCTCCACTAGTGGTCGATTCGCCTCTAGAGCACATACGCGAGAGCTCTTATATGTTCGACATAGGGAAAAGGGAGGGGGGGGGGGAGCACGCACCGTGTGACGCTCACACGATTAACGACCCTAGTACCGAGGAGTGTTAGCTTTCTTTTTTCTGTTTCTTCGTGACACTCAGTCACGGCTTAACGTTTACACCGCTTATACGACGCAGGAGAGCTCTAGACTTGCGTGTCGGTGTGTCTGGCAGTCTCTGCGCGGTTCGCCTGCCTTCACTGTTTGCAGAAAATACCAGTTTGTCAGACGACTTCTCAACAGGCAGGTCGCTGTATCGAGACGGGTCGTTTATTTCTTGTCTCTATTTTCCCTTCACCCGACTGGCGTAAGGCGCAGTTTCTTTCGCCGCTGCTGACCCGGCCTGTAAGCACGCCACTGCTTCTTGACTTCCGTACGCATGTCGCGAAATGTTAACGAGCCGTCGTTCTCGGAGAACGGAGAAACCGAGCTACGTGGGAAGAACAGCGACGTTCTTAAAGCCTTAGTGCCTTCGATTTCCTATCAGTCGGACGATGCGTGTCAGATAGAACCTTCCCTTAACACCGGGGTGTGTCAGTGGCGCCAGCGCGCCGCGGCGCAAGACGCAAACCATTCATCCATCCTGAGACTCAAACACGCCGCTCGCGTAGCAGCGTGCTTCCGTGCGCTGGCCCTTTCGTATACGATCTCTCGGCGCCGTCCTTTGATGCAGAGCGTCCGCCCCTTACGAAGCCTCCATGCCGGAGCTCTGTGCAGCGGACTCTATGGTATCTCTTTGCTACAATTCTTGAGCATTCGTGTGTTCACTCTTAGCGAATTCAGTGGACTCATCACTTTGAACTCGCCGGTCAAGAGCTGTATGACACCGATCTTCCTTCCTGTCGTTCGTGGCAGGTGCTGACTAAAGAACACGCGCCCGCATCACACAGCGAGAGCGGTGTGGCTGCACTGAGAGTGTTTAGAGTACGGGAGCAGGAGGAGAAATACTTTATTTATCCCAAGAGGGAAGGGTGCGGTGGTGGTCCTTCGAAGAAACTGTGTCCTGGTGTTATAGTTGAATGCGCCGAAATGAACCTAAAATCCTGTTGCGAATAGTGGCCAAGACAGTGCGATTACTTTCGGAGCAACAACCAACGCATATATATTGTCACGCGCGCTTTTCTTTAGAGGCGGAACACCTTACAGGGTCGAGGCGTGTCCCGTGTCCGGCGAGGCGGCGGCGTGCCTCAGTTTTGCACGGAGTCCGCTAGGGGCACTGCGGTGCACAAGGGCGTATCATAATTGTGACAGAACAATATAAAACACCTAGAAGCACAAATCCTTTGTACTCGTCGGCGGTTTCAACGTAGACATTATAGACCTTAGGACATAGCTTTGTCGTCGACGCTTACTGACCGCTGTCATGGTGGTTAGAAAAGCGTTGCTATGGTCGAAACATATGTGTATGTGAATCAAAAAAAAAAAGGTTTGCAACAGACGAACAACAATCGTAATTTTGACAAAACAATATAAAACACCTACAAGCACAAACCCTTTATACTAGTCGACGACTTCAACGTACGCATTAGGGACCTTAGGATCGAGCTTTGTCATCGACTCTTTATGTCACTTTAGATACATGAGAGGACGCTGCGGTGCAAATGCGTATGTAAGCGCGTTCCAGACCACACATTATCTTTCTGCCATGGATGAAAACGAAAGTAATGCGCGGCGGCTCAACGGAAACGCCGACGACAAGCTACTACTCCGGAGACGAGGGCGTGGGAAGCGGCGGCAAAACGGCAAAAACGACAAACGGGAGATTCACGGTGACCGAACAATCCTCACCCACTCATCATCATTCACTTCGTGGATATGCGAGGAGATTCTTTTCTGTTTTATGAAACCGGCCCGTTAAAGGCGTAACCACTGCCTTTGGGAGGCCGCGCCGGAATGTTTGGAGCCGCGCTTTGGAGCCGCGCCAGAACCTTCCCGATTATTTTAGACTCCTCTGATAACACTCCGCCCACAACGCGAACAGTACAGTTTATTTTGGAAAACGCAACGCCCAGCGATAACGCTGGAATATTCCACATGTATAAATGCCGACGCGCTTTACTGCTTATCAATTTTGTGAACGACTGTGTGCGCCCATATCGTTGCAATGCGAGTGTCATTGTTAGTTGTTTTTTTTTTTTTTGCTGGGGACAAGTTCGCCCAATAAAGAGGTTCATGTTTACACGCTCAAGTACTCCTTTTCTTCACCGTCACGAGCACGTGACAATATATATATATATATATATATATATATATATATATATATGTGTGTGTGTGTGTGTGTATATATATATATAGTCACGTGGTCAGAAGTGAGCAGGATAAGAACGAGCCTTTTATTTGGCGAACTTGTGCCAAGAAACGAAATAGTCACTTTGCAAGCGATGCACAATGAGCACGGATTACGGCGAACAAAGCGGCGTCCGTCGATCAACTGACTAGCGGTCAAGCGCGTCGGCTTTTATACAGGCGCTATCGAACTTTCCAGCGATATCGCTGGTGGCGGCGGTATTTCTCGACAAAACTAGCGGAACGTTCTAAAACAATCGCGAAGCTTCTTATACGCCGCGGCGCGTCCTGCGCAGCGCGTTGCCCACAGTCTTTGTGGGTGAAGCTTCAACTCATGAAAAATAAAACGAGCGGCAATATATATATATATATATATATATATATATATATATATATATATATATATATATATATATATATATATATATATATATATATATATATATATATATATATATATATATATTGTGAGCATTATTCATATGCTTCATCCTCTCAACTGTAAATACTCATCATCACCACTTGGGTCTGAGTAGCGGGGCTCAGGCTCGAGATAAATAAGGAAGAGTCTTTCGGCTTGACCGTCGTCTCACAAGTGGTGGAGGTGCTGGGTATCGATCCCAGTACCTCTCGTACCCAGTACCTATATATATATATTGACGAAGGGACGAGCATTGACAGGACTTCGGCGTCCGGTTCGCTATGGTAGACATGAGACACTTATAAAGGATTGAAATAAATGCCATACATTTTACTATTTTAGTGCACTTGTTAACGAAACAGAGGAACGACACGGACACAGCGCTTTTCAGCCCATACATTGCTGTGACGTCTTCAGCACTAAATGAAATGTTGGAAGTTAGCGCTTTGTCCGTGTCGTTCTACGCTTATACGCTCTGTCAAATATTCCATGTCATGACGACGAAAGCGTGAGAGCATTCATATCGCTCTATTTAATTTCTTTCTTATTAACCACCGCTCACGAGCAGGTGACCGCCGCGATAACGTTCAGTTGTGATGTGGGCAGAGCGCCGTTGAGACCACCGACGAAGCATAAAATGGAGCAGGATTAGTCTACAATCTCTGCAATATGTTTGGCCCAGAGGCATCATTTTGCAACGAGGCATATCATGTTCCGTTTCGTCAAACTTAGGGCAGCCCTATATAGCTCAGAACAAAGAACCAGTACCTGTCGTCGCCAATCGCAGCGCTGTCGATCTGTCCCACCACCCTTACCATGTGATGGCGCCTTTCAACACAAACCCTCAGGCGTGAGCACCCTCGAGTGGTTCAGCCGCTCATTCTCGCGTGATTATTGCTGGCAGTGGTTCGATGAGCGTATAGGCGCAGCATGAGCTTCTATCGCATGACCAGCCATGCCTCACGCCGTTATTGAGGTGCGTCCTTTCTGAGCCTTCGGTGGATGACACTAAGAACCAGGAATGTCTTCAAACCGCACGCATGCAAGGACAGGTCCAGGCTCCTCATCGACCCCAACCACCGCGCTCATGAGTCTTCAGCAACCGCTCTCTGCCGACACCAAAATACCCCGTGCTCTAGTTCATGCCCTATTACAAAACTGCTTTTGCTACATATGTACCGGGCTGAAGGCGCCCAAGTGACAATAGTTGCCAAGCAGTCCCTCCGGGCGTCGCCTGCTGGTAACCTGTTGAAATTGTGAAACTGTGGTGAGCGCAAAAAGGAAACGAATGAGCAGAAGGATACGGACGCGCGCCGCAGGCTTGCGCGTGGGATCACCTCGCACCACGGAAAAATGAAAGGCAAAGCCACAGCATGCCTCTCTCAGCTCTGTGACGCGGAGTGCGGTGGACGTAACATGATTTTTTTTTTTAATGATCTGTGGGGCTGCTACTTTTTAGACCTGTGAAATGAGAACATAATTATTGCCCCGTGTTTCTTTCACAACATATCCCGTTGGCAACGCAAGCTGTGTTTGCAGTGTGGTGTATGAGCTTAAAAAAATGCTTTGGGCTTACGAGCTCCTGCGAATGTGAGAATCAGCGAGCGAGCAACACCTACGCACTCGCTCATTTAAAAACTGCCCGGGTGTTGGTTGTCTTTTTCAGCAGTGCACGGAAAGACGTAGGGTCGTGTTACTTTCAATAATACTTTTACAGAAATTTCGTACTTCTCACAATGGCATGCGTCAGCATTCCTCAGTGAAGGCGCATTCACACTTCGCCTCGAAACGGACGAGAGTGGCAAAACTAAAAAGAAATCCGCTTGCGGGCGCAAAAGCAGGCGGCGAGCCCGATCTGTCTCGGACCGATTTTCTTCGCCTCGCACTAGTGGAACACCTTTGAAGCCGTACTCTGGCTGCACTAGCATAATAAATACGTGATTTAAGCAACCCAGAGCAAATTCAATATGGCGGCCAAGAAGTCAGCAGCGATAGTCATCGATGCAATCGCAAACATACTACCCCTACTGTACGACAAAACTCGCAGCCTGTTCCTCAAGAGGCGGATTTGGATGATGGTTGGCGAAAAGACTGGAATTAGCAGAAGGGGCAGCAGCAGCAGCGCGGTGCCGTGACCTGGCGTATCTCGTTTTTGCACAGCCAGGCGAGTCCACTCACGACGCTGCCGAGGCGTCCGCTTACGTAGCTTCTGCTGGTGCATCTCCTGAAACAACAGCTCGAAAGGTTAAAACTGTTTCTTCTCCGTGTTCTACATGCATCACATGAATTCGGTGCAAAATAAAATCTCAGAAAAAAGGCATGCATTCCCTTCATGCGCTGACGAAGAGTACGTTGAAGTGGCGAAGGAGGTGGTGGCAGAACAAATGTGAACATACTGAACAAGTGTGGGAATGAATTTCCTCCCACTTTGGCGTTTTCTCTCTCCTGCTGCATTTACCCAAGCGTGAACATAAGCGGCTTCTCGCAAAGTTCGAAGCTCGCGCCTATCTGCTGCGGATGAGTTGATTGCCGAAGGAAAGGAAGATAGCTCACCAGTATGACTGCATTCAAGAAAATGTACATTCAAGACCTCTCCGATTTTGTGTCTCCGTGCATCGTGCTTTTTCACGACTTTCCCCTCCTTAAACCTCTCCCGCACCGCATCGCATATTCTGTGCTGTCCTCGGTTTGCAGGGCAGCTGAAACCAGGGTGTCGGAAAGAAATGTTTTTCGCTTCGGTTTTAGTTTCGTTCCACCGCAAAAAGTTCCGTTCCGTTTCTCTTCCGGATCGAAAAAGGAGTTCCGTAACGGTTCGTAACGGTTTTTTTTTTCATGCAAAAATCTGAAGTAAAGGTAATCACAAAAAAATTGATTTGTGATGTAGTTACTTGCCTTACTATTAAGAAAGTGGGACAAGGCTAAAACACGTTCTTCAGAGGAGTGGAAATAACTGTACCACGAATTCCTAACAACTAGCACAAACCAGTCATAGTAATTATTTTCTCAATAGACCAATACGATTTTTTTAGTGGGCTCAATGCTTTTTGTCGAGGGAGCGAGCGCGATCTCAGAAGCAGCACGTCATTGTGTGTACTCTCTGATGTGCGAGACCGCTGTTCTGATAAAAAAAGTCACAGTTTCGCCGCAATGGCGAAGCAATGAATGCGATAGCAATGAATGCGATAGCAATAAATTGGAATGTAATGCGAAGAACGGAAAGCAGCTCGAAATTGCCAGCGCGTCGCTCGAGCCCAAAGGACGCACGAAAAGAACGCACACAGGACGAGCGCGAACTAATGCGTCACAGCTCGACACTTGAAGCACACTGCTCAAACATAAAGCAGGACGCACGAAACGAACGAACAGATACACACAGAACGAGCGCGAACTAATTGTCACAGTTGTTACTTATTTCTGTTTGAACAGCGCGCTCCTTTCGCAAACGCGGCCGCTGCAGCGAGCGAAGCGAAGCACCCCACCGGCCGCCCCTTTTTTCCTCTAGATAAGCGCACGAAAGCGACCACGCCCTGTAGGACGAAGAGCAACGGCAATCGCAGGAGCGGGGCGACGATCTTTAAAACGCGCCACACGCGCGCACATCGCGCCATCTATGTGGCAACTAAGAAAGCATGCTGAAGTACATGGTGTATATAAATAGCTCGCCGTTAGCAGGCTGAAAGACGGTGCTGTCGTAGCCTAAAGTCTAACGCGGCGGGCTGCAAAGCCCGCCGCGTTAGCAAAGCCTGCCGCAAAGTCCGCCCCGTTCGATTCCGCGCGTCGGAAAGTATTTCTGAATTATTTATCTTTGTGGATTTTTTATATATATACATACTTATACATATACGGTGAATGACGGCGGCGGCGGCGACGGGGACGGACATTTTCCAGCCGAGACTGTCCATATAATTGCTATCGCAATAAAAGATAGCCAGGACCCGCGCTGAATACGCAGCAGAGTCACAGTGAAAGCTGGAAGAGCGGACTTTGTAGAGCCCATTGTAGAGTCTCTTGTGGCAACTAATACAAGTACACATGCAAGGTGCACACTACGCCATAAATCATCGCAATTTTTTTTTGAAGTAGCGCAATTCCCACTATGCCATTTTTCGTCATTCTCAGGAGAATCGTGGTACCCGCTACACATCTGCAAGCCATTATGTGCACTTTGTGCTGTGGCTGATGATGATGAAGTATTATGGCTGGACACTTTGCGGTGGGTGGGAAGCAGTTTTGCGGAATGGGCGCCTCCATTCCATTCCAGTTCCATTCCGGGGAATTAGAACTTGTCGCAATTCCATTCCTTTCAATTCCTCGGAATGAAAAAAACTTAGCCCATCCGGACCCTGGGAATGACAAGGCAGCTCAATTCTTTTCCTGCAATTCTTCAACGTAGGAAAGGCACCTTGATAGTTTTATCGAGTTAGGAATGAACCCTCCATAAAGCTGATGCCATCAGCTGCATTAAGAACTGCAAAAGTACGCAAAACATGTTACCAAGATCGAGGGATAGTAGCTTGGTAACATATCTCGTGCAGTACAGCCACCCTACTAATTCCCATAGGGGCTACTATAGTATTTGCATGCTCAGCGTGTTTGAACAAATGGTGGTGTTTTAATATTGTTTAAGCTTAAATGTGCTAATGCTAAAATGTCGACATAGTGTATTTTTTGCTGACAAAAGTAGTATTCAATAAGACTAAGCATTTTTCCACGCGTCTGGAGCGGTCGGGAATATGGAGAAAACGAAGATTTAGTTAATGGGGAAGAAAACCCTCTAGATATGCTGGTATTAGTTGGAACAGTGCATCGCTCGGGCACCTTGTGCCTTTGCATCGAATACGGAACGCTAGGACGCACTGCTCGTCAGCATTCACGCTTGTCAAGCGCGCCTCGGAACGGAGTCGGAAGCATGGATGGGGTTAGAACTTTCTGTGTTCGCTTCTGCGCAGGTATGCAATGTCTTCCTTGTCGCAAAGGTTATTTATGATTGTCAGGTACTAAACTTCTCGTGAGATAAAGATCGGGCTGTGCATAGAGTATTCGCCACTTTCATGTGGGGATATCAATGAGAACCAACGCGCAGAAATCATTTTTATCTCCCTTCTGTATCTGCTGGGATAATGTATTTGTTTGTATACTAACTTATGCCTCGGTTTGTAGCAGGCGCGTTGCTTATAAATTACCGTGCTTGTAATTAGCCTAGTTATTTTAAAAATACTGCTTTATTGTTAATTTCGAGGCTCTGACTTACTAATGTTTGAAGTTGGAAAAGAGGACGTAGACAAAACGTACTATATTTTCGGAAAAAGACGTAATTCTATTCCCATTCCATTCCGTGCAAAAGGCACTTAATTCCATTCTAATTACATTCCTCCAAGAGTTGTCCCCATTCCATTCCATTCCGGGGTCGCGAAAATGTGGAATGATTCCGGAGTCATTCCAATTCTGGTGGGGCAACTCCGCAACACTGGTGGGAAGCATTAAAGCACACACTCTTTGCGCTATTAGCATTGTCTGATGATTGGTTGTTATTTTCCTCTTCTGCCATGCTATATTACATATGTTAACGCGATTTCCTTGCCCGACATGACGCCTGTATAGAATGTTCTTGGGAAGGAGTTACAAGCACCAGCGTCGCATTCTGTGGAAGACCCGACTGCCACGCCGAGGGCGCGGGTTAAAATCGCATCCGTTCCTAGAAATTTGTTTCTCATTCATTTTTTTCATATATCACGCGATAGCGGTCACGGACACCGGCGGCGGCGTACAACAATGGTGGCAAATTCAGCTGTTGTGATCTCATAACAGCTTTCGCTGTAACAAACTTCAGCGCCGACAATGCCTTCTCCACTTTGGCCTGCGTGACAGGCGCGCGAAAGTCCACTTGCGTTAATATAAACATCTCTGGTTGCCACTGTTTTCGTTTTTCGCACAATTTCAACATATATTTGCTTTCGAAGGTCGCGAGAGCAAATTGCGGCGCGGCGGCTACATTTTCGATGGAGGCGAAAATGTCTGAGGTCCGTGTATTTAGATTTAGGTGCACGTTAAAGAACCCCAGGTGGTCGAAATTTCCGGAGCCCTCCACTACGGCGTCTCTCATAATCATATCATGGTTTTGGAACGTTAAAACCCAGATATTATTAATAACATATTTTTGCTTTAGATTTCCTGCCTGAGTTACGTGCTAATACTGTAGCCTGAGATATGCATAACTGCTCATGTTGCATGAGCTCAGTTGTTCCGGATTGCCAAGTTTTCTCGTGAACCGAAAAACGATTTAAAAAATTTCGGTTTCACTCCGGAACGAAATAATACATAAAATTTCGGTTACGTTTTCGTTCCGGTCAAAAATATCGTCTTTTTTTTTTCGTTTTTCGGTTTTCGTTCCGTTCCGACACCCTGGCTAAAACATTCGAGCATCTCCTGTGTGACTGTGCCGTAGTAAAATCAGAGCGAGCCGCTATAGACGTCAGACTCTGCCCAGGCGGCGCTGCGAAAAACACCGCCACCAGCGCCCTCATCGTAGCCCTGGCACTAACTGCGTAGTGCAAAGAGAGCCGCCCGCAAGCGAATGTGCATAGGCCGCAATATAACCCTCCTCTTTCGTTGGTGTCGAGCATAGGTCGGCAAACTCACTCATGAGTCGACTCACTCAGACTCACTCAGACTCATATCGAGACGTGAGTTTGAGTCTGAGTGAGTCCGGTTGAGTAAAGTTTTTGTGAGTCTGAGTCCGAGTGAGTTCGGTTGGGAAACATTTTGGTGAGTCTGAGTCCGAGTGAGTCCGGCTGAGGAAAATTTTGGTGAGTCTGAGTCCGAGTGAGACCTAAGGGCAAAATATATTGCATGAGTGAGTCTGAGTGAGCTCCACAATTTTTGCCGACCTATGGTCCTATCTATTCAACTTTAGCATAACTATCAGCCCTATGTCAGCTCACGTTTATACTCCCGTATACTCCCGCATACTTCAACGCACTACCGTTCATATGTCAGCTCAATATTTATTGATCAGAAGCGTGAGTTGAGGAGGGAGAGGGGGAGGAGTTGCCTTGACCCCCCCCGCCCGCAAATTTTTCACGGGAAGTTACCGATAAAAATATCTCGTGTGAGTCATGACTTTCAATAAAAAAAGTCCTTATTGAACTGCAAACTCAGATAACTCGTATTTGAAGGTACGAGATCAAAATGTGTTAAGTAGCGCACCGATTATGCGAGATATTGGGGTTAAAGAGCATTGACATTATGGTAGAAAAAGGATAATTTAATGCTAACGGACTCACGAGTCGACTCACTCAGACTCACTCAGATTCAGATCGAGCCGTGAGTCTGAGTCTGAGTGAGTTCGAGTGAATAAAATTTTGGTGAGTCTGAGTCCGAGTGAGTCCGGTTGAGAAAAATTATAGTGAGTCTGAGTCCGAGTGAGTCCGGATGAGGAAAAGTTTGGTGAGTCTGAGTCCGAGTGAGCCCTGAGGGTAAGATATGTTTCGTGAGTGAGTCTGAGTGAGCTCCAGATTTTTTGCCGACCTATGGTGTCGAGGCGCGGTGTCCTGAAAATCAAGGATTTGGAAAGCTTCTTCCGCCAATCCACGCTTCAGAAACAAAGGAAGCTGATCAAAGCGAACTGCGAGTACAATGCAAAATAAGTTTTAGTTATTCCCGCGCGCTGCAACTCGCAAGTACAAGCGAGCATCACACGACACCGAGTTCGAGGCAAGCCCTCCGACATCCGTTCTCTAGAGCCTAAATGCGTTAAAATCGGGTATATACGTATGCCACAGCGATAAAGTACCTACATACACGATCAATTTACTTAGCTATGCATCTTACGATCAGTGGTAGTAAACTCGGTTCATCAAGGGGCGAATGGCTCCGGCGATTTTCGCCTTTTCAGTTGTATTCTCCCTTAATTCATCTCTCGCTTCCTGTGCGTTGGAGTGTTTTATTACGCATCCTCAAATGGTCTCTTGATGGTCGTCTTCCGTTTGTATGTACTGCAAATGGGGATACGTGCGTGTCCACTTTCGCGGGGTACAACCAAAGGCAAAACCGTGGCCTCCGAGATAGCTACGGCAACCGCGGAGGACACGAGCGAAACAAACCTGAAGGGAGTCACGACCAACATTCTGCGATTTACTTGTATGACGCACGTGGTGTTAGCTAGTTAGAACCAGAACTCTGAGCCTTCAAAACGTACGTACGTCCGCGATGCTGTGTTGTGACGACCAACTCGTCGCGGTGTGCGTATCACGCGTCTCCAGTCTGCCTCTAGCTGCTCACTTCGTGTTACACGACAAGCACCGCGGTCAGAGCCTCTGCTGAGCTTCATAGTCAAGGTAACCACGGTTTCGCATCAGGGCTACGCAAAACAACAGCAGAGCCACACATTCATGCCACCGGCTGTGGAGAACGCGAGTACTTCGCTTACCCAACACGTTCGCAACGGCCCGTATCCAGCGCTCTCGCCTTTCTTCTTCGTACGACAACTTTGGAAATCGGTAAAACTGAACGTTGTTATTCAGTCTTTTACGTCCGTGGCAGGGGCGTAGCCAAGGGGGGGGGGGGGGGGGGGGGGGTTGGGGGGTTCAAACCCCCCCCCCCCCCCCCCGAAATTTTTCAATTTTGCTTGCGTATATATATACACACACATACAAACGCACGCACGAACATACATAAAGTATGGTTGAACCCCCCCCCCCCCCCCGAAAAAAATTTCTGGCTACGCCCCTGGTCCGTGGCAATTCACAACGCAACAGTGCGTCTTTTGCGGAGTTTCTTCGTAGCGTGCGGAGGGCTCTCGTCTGCTGCTGTTTTCGCCGTCGTTCAGGCGAGTGATCCAGCAAGCACTTCACGACGGTTCGGTGGCGCGTCCGACTAGCGGAGAGCAATTCACAGCTCTCGTTCTGAGTGCTAAATGCGCAAACACCCGCGATATTAAGCTCAATCGTTGTTTCGCACTCGCTTGTTGCACCTGGTCCCATAGCAAACTGTGCGAGAGAGTCGGTCTATGCACTACTCAATACTTCTCCGACAGGTGGCGCCACACATCTTGGAAACTCCAGAGTCTGACGTCTATGGCAGCCATGTTCCGGCTTCCACCGGCAAACCTGAGAGACCTCATCCCCGCTCACCAGCGCAGCCAGGTCTTCAAGGCAGTACCGATGGCGTAGGGAGAAATTTTTTTTCGGGGGGCACCGGGACCGTGCCCCCCCCCCCCCCCTGGCTACGCCTGAATTGCTGGTTGTAGAGACGTCTCATCTATGCCCTGTCCTGGACCATGAACGCTTATCCCTCTCCTTCATTCACACTCCCACCCGTCTGATCCTTTCCTCCTTCCATTCCCGCTCCCAAAGACGCTGAGTCGCGTTATCGCATGGGCTGCAGAGTAGACGTCTTTTGTTTCTTTTTTTTTGCCTCATTACATATGCCTCTCACGCGTTATCCACGCCTGTGTGGAACGAAGCCAAACAGAAGAGCAGAGGCACACGGCCATCGAAGACATATTGCCACGCACGCTTGTTTGTTTTTATGTGGCCGGGTTTCCTCCACGAGGTCTGCTGCACGTGTTGCCACAGCTCGTCGTAAGCCGTGCCGGGAAGCTTCGCAATTGTTCTAGGCTGTTCAGCAGCGATACGATAGCGCGCACGACGCGAGCGGTTGGGTTTGTTCTAGAGTTAACGCGAGCACCAGCGATAACGCTGGAATGTTCCATTATGCATGTTTAGAAGTCGACGTCCTCCCCCGACGATCAGATTACCGGCGACCGGCGATCATGCAAGCCGCCGTCATTTACTTGGGCTTCGAGAGTTCCTTTTCCGGCCACAAATACGCCCCAAAAACTCATTTGTTTTATTTGTTTTATTTGTTCAGATACACTGCCAATCCCAAAGGGCTCTCAGCAGGAGAACATACGCAGTACGGTAATAACAGTTCAAGCAACACAAAGTGCAGGACGATTGCAACTGCAACAACAAACAATTGCTAAGAAACGCAGAGCAAAAGAAAATGGTATCATGGTTCTTCCGAGCAGGCTGGCACAGCGGAAGAACACCATACATATTAGCAGAAATAATTAAGATAGAGTAAAACAATGCGGGAAGTTTGCACTAATTTGCTCAAAGCTTGGCACACCGAAGCATGGTTGATGTTTAGCTCGCCGTGCTGCAACACGGGAATCACAACACCGGCGGCGATCGGATGCAGCGTGCTTGGCCGAAGAAGTGGCACCCAAGAGGCGGCGACGGGTGGATCCGGAATACGCGCAAAGCTTGCCACTCTGAATGTGTTGAAATCGCTGTCACTGAGCCACGGTGTAAGAAAGTGTGGTGGTTGCTCTGGCGACGGCTTGGCGGCGGCTGCTCCTCGGTGCGGCGGCGCCTTTAGTACAGGCACGGCGCAGCAGTGGTTTCTTGTTAACGGAAGTCTTACTGCCAGCTTTAAGAGCTTCACTGTTAAAGCTGTTGCTTTCTTTTAACGGCTTCGCTGTTAAAAGGAAGAAAAGGACACTACGACAACAATGTATGAGCATTTCGACACAGCGGTGCTGCAGCGTGAGAAGACAAATACATACTGTGGCAGCTAATGTACTGATAAAAGAAAAAAAGTGATATAGCAGATTCGCACTATGGTGGCGGCAAGCCTGAAGGAAGAGCGGAGCTTTTTGGCTTTCCTTGTTTCTCTTTATGTTTCTATTTCTTTCTGCTCTTTCTCTCTGTTTCTTGCATCTCTTTTGTAGCGTTAGCTACACTGGCCTAGCCGAGCCAGTTTCGCGAGTGGTTTCGCGTGGCCCCTCAAGAGCCGTGCTGCACATGCACGAGGATCAGGGATGTCACACAGCTGGCGCATCGGAGCCGGCACCTCCCGCACACTCCGCCGCTGCCGCGCGCGACTCGCTGCCGCCGGTCTGCGCTTTCCGGAGGAGTGACGTCGTAGCCGAGGTAGACGTACTAGCGCCGGCGCGCTCGCAGCTATTCGCCTTCGCTGTGCAGTCGCCGTCTGACACTGCGCTGGAGCCGCTTGATAGCGCCTCTGACTGGTGTTTGCCAGTGTGGTTTAGCCATGGAGAAGGAGAGCGCAAATGCTGCTCAACGGCGCAGAAGACCGGAGAAGCTTAACTCGTCGGATCCCGAAGTAGTTGCCTGGAAAAAATAAATATACATGTGCCACATAATATGTATGCCATGTGTGTGTTATTGGAGCAGCAGTAAGCATGATAATCAAGCTAATCCTAGACAATCAGGAAAGCTAAGAACAATCAGCTGAACCTTTGCCAACGCTACGTTATCCTGGCATAGCCGAGTTAAGCCACTGCAACATTTTTTTTGTAACTGTTTGGTTTTATTTCTTTCTTCGTGTATCTATTTCTTTCTCTCTCTTTCTTAGTTTCTCTCTATTTCTGTCTTTATTTCTCTTTCTGTCACGCTCTGTGTTGTTTATACCTCTTTTTCGCGTCTGTTTCCTTATATCTGTTTCTCTCTCTCTCTCGACGTCTTTCTCGGTTCTTTCTATGTTTATATGTCTTTATTCCACTGATTTCTCTATTTTTATCTTTCTTTCTCTCTATTTTATCATTCTCTTTTTTTTCTATCTCTCTCTTTCACGTGTTTCGCGTGCTCGACTTCGCCGAGCATAGTTTTCGGTTTAACGCTCGCACCTGCAGTACTCGATAGTGAGGCTTGCCCAATTCCTGTGGCGCATACCCACCTGAGGAGCTTTGCACGACGGAGCACAAGTTACCGATAGCTTAAAGAGCTTCGCTGTTACAACGAAAAGAAAACAAAAAAATGTCTTATAAACAAGCAGGCAGGCAATCGTATTTCCATGCATCCACAGGGCAAACATAAAACAGAAATATCTTACAGCGTTAAAATTTCGGTTTCATTTGTAGATAAGAACTCCATTGCCTAGTTACCTAATAGATAACGCAGTCATCGGCAAACAGTCTGATGTTAACAAGTATATTATCAGGTAGATGTTTTTTAAAGGCTAAAAAGAGGAACGGACCTTAAACAACCCGGTGGAACACCGAATACCACTTCTCGACTGCTCGTGTTCTTCACCATCACGATCCCGTCACGCTATTCGCTCCGCGTAACGCCTGTTGCCCCTTTGCGGCAGTCGTATAGCTCACGACCAAAGGCTACCGAATCAAAATACGTTAAACTCTAATCAGATTTGTGAACCTCACAGAATGTCATCAAATGAGAGTAACTTTTTGCAGACTGGATTTTTCATTATTTAATCACGTTATCCTTCAGGCCCCAGGGGACCGTTGAAAACAAGGGAGAGGGCGGGGGTTACATTGAACTAACACGTTTTGTCAAGAAAGCCAGTTTCTTTCCTTGTTAAATGAATTAATTGCGTGCTAACACACGCATCCACCAACCTAGCAATCTGCGATGCTTCCATGGCTTCCCGTGTCGTTTGCGCCGGGCTTCCTATCACACTGCATTTCGTGTACTGGGGCTTGCAACCACAGTTCCTACAGAGGACGGTTAAGTGGCCTGCGTCTCCCGTTCTCACATTGTTCGCATGCTCTCGCAGCCTGTCGTTAGTATTCGTTAGCGCACCACCCCCTTTGTCCTACGTATGCTTTGCCACAGGACAACAGTAGCGTATGATATATTGTGCATATTGTGTCAATATTATGTATTTATCATGTATTTATTTAGTTTGCATACCGCATTATGTACGTATTATAATTAAGTGTTCAAATTTATCATGCATCCATTTAGTTTGTATTACGCATTATGTACGTATTATGTATGATGTGTTCAAATTTCTTTCTGTGTGATGTACAGCATTCCTTTCTGGTGTTTGATACTTTTTTTATTTTTGTGCTGAATGATGTTATTTTAGAGCCCCCCTTACACAATGCCCAACAGGCCTGTAAGGAATTTCAAATAAACATTATGCTGACACTTTACGTAGCTTTCCCGGTGCCTTTTGTGGCAGCCTGACTTCTTGGCATGAAGGTAGCTGCTCTCGCACAAACCACAAAGCTTCCTAGGGGCTCAAAAGACGACCTTAACGTTCGCTTTGTCTCCTATGTTTTTCAGCCTGTGTGAGGCGTCATAAATGTACGGCATCACGGCGCATTTTTGCTCCGTTCGCTCCTTTTGGACCGCTCCCGTAAGCTTGTTGCCGCGGCTTAACGGGGAAAACCGGCCATCATCAGGCGGTCATCACACGGTCTTTGCTAGCCCGCCACTTGGGTACTACGTACCGATCAGACGTCACTTTCCTACTTCATTTACGGTGGACCGTTAGGCACTTTTCTGTCTTTCAGGGTGTAAGTGATCGTTTTAAAGGACCCTGCAACGTTTTTGAGTTATAATGGAATAGTCTCACTACTAGAGCATTAGAATTCACGAATTATATGCCGAAAAAGAATTTTAGAAACCGTCAAGTACGAGCGGAGTTACAGGTATTTGTCGCACGCTTCAAGCGTTTTCTCTCACTTTTCTTACCAGCGAGCGCGCTGAAAGCTACGCACGGAGGGGGATGACAAAGGGGCAAGAAGATGCGTTCTTTCGTCAGTGCGCGTCATGACCTTGCGCAGTTTCTTTGCTTGTTTTTCTTCGAACGCTGGGCTAACTATTAGTGCGAGCGCGAGCGCCGGCACATGGTGACATCCCGCGGCGGCCACGGTATCTAAGCAGCTCACGGGGCTCAAATCACCCAACCGCCGTGGACATGGTTACATTGCGCAGAAATTTGGGTATATGACATCATTTGTAGAGAGAAGAGGGAGCGATTTGTAGCTGACATTGAGAATTAATTCTAAATTCTAGGCCGCGTGTCGCGCTGTAACGTTTGGATCGCATGTTCTCGGGAGCCTCGACTACCGATCGGCAGCGTTTTCTGACCATGCTCAAAATGTGTTGCAGGGCCCCTTTAAGTATAGGTGTCAATTAATGATCCATGCGTAACTCACCATTTTCGTCACTCAACTTAATCCTCATTATCCTATATTATACAACATTTAACCAGAAACATTACCACCTTTTTGCAAGTTTATTTTTGTTTATGGAACTGTTACGTTCACAGTAGGGGTTGGGGTTTTTTTTATAGAAGGCTTGGACGGTGAGGCCGCACAGGACCAAGCTGCCGAGAGATCTTTTGTTTGTTTGTTCCTTCAACACCATGACACATACCCGCTCTGGGGGATTGGCCGCAAGAATTCGCAGGTTAGAATTTAGAAGACAATTTCATCTTCCACCCCCCACTCTTCTTCTCCTTCTTCTTAGTCCGGCACATACGCGGCGTAATATTTCCTCCCTCGCAGACGAAGCGTACCGCGCGTTTTATGCAGCGTCCCACCGACTGAAATGTTTCAGGCGAGTCACATGCGTGACCTATGTCTTGGTTGAGCGTCTCCCCTTGACTGTCAGGCATGCTATTCTTTAGCCCACTGCACTGAGGCTGTAAGGGACAACGAATGGGCCGTTGTAGTCGGCGAGGAGTTTATTGCACAAGCCACGTTTGCACAGAGGCTTCCGTTCTAGCACAAGGTCTCCCGTATCATAGGTGACGTGCCCGTGCTTGCTGTTGTAACGGACTTTTGATCTGTCTTGTCGTGCTATCGTACGTAGGCGGGCAAGACGGCGCGCTCCATTAACGAGACAAAGTTTCGGCGAAGGAAGATTCGTCATTATCAGAGAAGGAAAAGATGGTATCCAAAGTATAACGAGGGGTCCGAACGTAAAGAAGAAAGGGCTGTGGCCGGTGGTTCCATGTTCGGCAGTATCAAAGGCGCACGTTATGAGCGGCAAGACGTCGTCCCAGTTCTCATAGTTGGACGCAACGTACACTGACAGCATGTTCACCAGTGTCCGGTTTGTTCGCTCGGTAAGGCCATTCGTCTGCGGATGGTAAGGCGTCGAGTGTCTGACTTCTTAGTCACACATACGGAGGAGTCCCTCGACAACGTCTGCCGTAAACTAACGTCCGCGGTCAGTCCTTTTGTTACACCTTTTATGGCACTATTTTGGGGTCACAAGAGGTCAGCCTCTCCGCTATAATCTTATGTCGCTAGTAACTAGCGCTGTATGAGTTGGAGCCATTCTACTATGTGAAGGCGAGTGGCCAGCGGAGCTGACGGGCGCACTCCCGTCTCTGCTCTCGTCTGCATTCTTCATAAGCGTGCTGCTCATCCGGCGTTTTCACAGTGCGCAGTCTACCCGAACTGGCCGCGCACCACCGCGGCAATGCAGTGCCTAGACTCGGCGAAACACGTACGAAAGGCGCAAGACTCCACTGAAGCTTTCCGAACCTCACTGGCTCCGGGATCGACCAACCTTTGACCGATTGACGACGTCAATTGACGACACATCATGGGACTCCATTTAGGGACGTCAACGTGAGGCATCATTTATAGAAAGTTAAGGGAACACATGAAATCGTAATGGACATGGATGGATGGATGGACGGATGGATGGATGGATGGATGGATGGATGGATGGATGGATGGATGGATGGATGGATGGATGGATGGATGGATGGATGGATGGATGGATGGATGGATGGATGGATGGATGGATGGAAGGATGCTATGAGTATCTTCTTAATAATGCGGCGCTGACCCATGCGCCACCAAGCTCATAAAATTTTTCCGCGCCAGCGTGAATGCCCATTCGTCAAATCGCCGTCGTTGTATGGTGGCTACCATAGCCGTGGAGAGAGAGACAGAGAAAATAATACATTTATTTGGTCTTTAAGTGAGAATATCGGCGAGTGGGATCCTTAGTCCGGGATCCCATCGGCGCAGGCCACTGTCCTCGCACGTTTCAAAAAGGCCTCTTCGGTCGTCGGATCCGAGCTGGCCACAGCTGCCCCCACATTTTTCTGCTGGGTTGTGATGATGATGATGATGATGATGTGTGGCTAATTCCCCTTTGTACTGGGTGGACCCCTTATCGGCGTCCTAGTCTAATAAATTAAATAATAAATAAATCATACAAATAAAAATAATAAATAATAAAAATAATAAATAACAAAAATAAATAATAAACAAATATACACGCAGTACGAAAGGCACATAAGTTCAGCACTGTGAATGTCTCTTGTGTCCTTCCACCATGACCTGTCTCCACAGCACCCGATAGGTCCGGCACAGCAGCTACCGCCGCGTTTCTAGCCACCATTGATGTGTGGCTAATTCCCCTTTGTACTGGGTGGACCCCTTATCGGCGTCCTTGGTCGTTGTCAGTGCGTCCACCTTGTCACTGGTGGCACTGCTGGCAGAGTCGGTAAACCCAGGGCTCTCGGAAGGTTGGTGCCCTCGGATGGATGGATGGATGGATGGATGCTATGAGCGTCCCCTTTAAAACGGGGCGGTGACATGTCTGCCACCAGGCTCGAAGAAAAAAAAAACGCTTCCTTGTTTTATGTTGGCCTAATACCTTATCTACATTGATTAAATCTATGTTATTATACCAAAAAAATATATAAATTCACGGTCCATCTCTCTGCCTCTTAAGGCAGAATGACCTTATTTTTCCCCCATTATTTATTTTTGTTCTTTATCTCTACTTTTCTGCCACCAATACTCTAACCGTCTCTTACTTATTTCTATCGCGGACGTGTGCAGCTTTCCATTGTTGTCCCTATAAACCCAAGGCTTCATGTAGACTCGTGCCCACACGTATACCTGGGTGAATATCGCCACATTCAATCAGTACACGTTCCATCGTTTCCTTAGTTCCCCCGCAGCATGTACATTGTTCTTCTTCGTTACTGAATCTCGCTTTATAACTACGCGTTCTAAGGCAGCCCGACCTTGCTTCAAACAGTAAAGCGCTTCCCCTTGAATTATCATAAAACCTTTCCCTCCTTATTTCGTTTTTTCCGTTTCGGTAGTTACTCAGAGCCGGCTTCTTTTCCATCGCTGCCATCCAATAAGTCCTCTCCGCCTCTCTGACCGTCCGCATAAGCAGTGCCACCTAGAGGCAAAATGGAGAAGGAAAAGGACGAAGGTTCACGAAAGAGGCGCTTGTCAGCCAAGAACAACAACGCTGATAGACGGAGAAAACATTCGAATACTGATTCACGTACTTTTCAGTTCAACTGGAGTGCGGTTGCTGATAACTTGAGCTCTAACGCAAGTAAGACTTCTGGGACAAAACATTAGGCAATGTTTGTATTTCACTTTTTTTTAGAAACGGGAAATATTTGATTTGAAGTGCAGCGGCGATATATCGAATCAAATACCGATTATTTCTCGTCAGCAGAGGCGAGCTTCTGGAATATTTGTTTTCTGGTAAATAAAAGATATGGCTATTTGAAAGCTCTACATATGCGAAACAGTACGGGAGCACACGTAGCTCCAATGCTTCGACATCACATTTACGGTGCGAGACTTTCTCTCCAGAAATGGAGTAGGCCTACTGTTGTCACAAACTTCCAAACAATGCGTGCATGCCACCGCTTGAACTAAGAGTGTAAAGCCTCACGCGGCAAAAACTGCCTTGTGCATTTCGCCCAATCAGCCAACTTGAACCCGTGCCGTGTGAGGGCCGCAAGTTGTTTCTATACGAAGCCGTCCACCTGGTCAGAACAGAGTATCGCGGGAACTTTTGTTTTTTATTGTTTCGCTCGCGAGGCACGCTCGTCGGTGTAATATAGTCTCGACTGAGAACAGGAAAATGAGGACGCGTTCAACAAATCTCGCGGAGGTGTCACGTTACGCTCTTCGGAAACTAGGAACTTTACCTTGTATGCACTTCTTCTACGAGGCCCGTTCTTTCGCAGAGCGGCGCAACAAAACTACGGGGCAGAGCAGATAAAGAACCGACCACTAGAGGCAGCTGTCACGAAACCGCGCCAACTGCGGAATAAGCATTACCCGGCGAGCCCACTTTTGCCGTGCAAGTCTCTTCGTCGCACTTTGTCAACGCGCCTTGCGGTTTCTTTTTTGTTAGCCCGTAGCCTGGAATCATGTGCTTTGTCGCTTTCTGTAGTCTCTCCTTTCTTTCGGAGCTTCCACTTGGCACTAGAGATGGAGCTCGTTGACGAGAATATAACTTTACCTATTATTTATTTATCCGATATGCATACACAAATACACAACGGCGCAGAGGAAATAGTCAGAGCACAGGCTGACAACTGCCACCTAGAGGGGCGCTACTTATGCTTACTTTTGCGATGAGAGGACAGATGAAGAAAAGGAAGGTAGGAGGAAAGAAAGAGGAAAAGAAGATAGAAGAGAAAAAAATGGCGAAGGCTTGGACAAAACTAAGTAAAAACACGAGGAAAAAAAACGTCTATAAACTTTAGGCGACAGCCCAAAACATGCAGCGTATAGGAGTCGCTGGGGCTGTCTGGGAAGCAACTATCTCTGTAATGACTTCAATACTAAGCAGTCGTGTGACTTCCCAGGATAACCTAATCGCAGCTGTTGATCGGAAACAAAGAATTGTGTAGGGCGGAGTTGACTGGAGCAATCAGAAATAGCAAGCTTGCTCTCGAGCACAAACATGATGACGGTGATTTTGATGTATATTTTTTTAGCGCGTAATTGTATAATTCTATAGTTGAACGGCAGGAGGTGTGAGACAAGGGCGTATTAAGTTTAGAGGGACAAAAAGCTCCGGCAGATCTTACACACGCTGGAGTCGAAGTTGCATCTTTGACTTGCATCGAAGATGCAATGTCGATTGCCTATGTCACATTCACTTGCATATGCTGCATTGTTTTGCTTAGAGATGCTATCACAAGGTCGATTTTGTTGCTGATCTTGTTAGGGATTTTGACTGATCTTGTTAAATATCACCTCGCCATTTCCATATTAGGGTATTAAACAATAATGTTCTGGCACCCGTCATTCCAAAGACATCCCGCATTATACTAACAATACTAGCTTTGCTGAAAACATGAACTTTATTTCACCTATGATTCGCACCAACTACGTCAGACAGTCCTTACATTTTATTGCGATAGCAATTATATGGACAGTCTCAGCTGGTTTTTGCCGTCGCTTTCGCCGCCGTCATGCACCATATATATATATATATATATATATATATATATATATATATATATATATATATATATATATATATATATATACACACACACAAAAGTTATTCAGAAATACTTTCCGACGCGTGGAATCGAACGGCCGACCTCACGCTCCGCAGCGCGCGGCGTTAGACGGCTAGGCCACGAAGAGTACCGTATTTCAGCATGCTAAACGGCGAGCTATTTATATACACCATTTACTTCAGCGTGCTTTCTTACTCACCAGCGAGATGGTGCGAAGCGCGCGCGCGCCTCGGTGCACTTCGCCCTACGGGGCGTGGTCGCCTGCGTGCGCCTTGTGGAGGGAGCAAGGGGGTTGTATGCCTTGCGCTTTCACCGGGATGTCCGCGCTGAAGTTACAGGGCGTACAAAAGTCACTTCGCTCGCTGCAGCGGCCGCGTTTGCGAAACGAGCACGCTGTTCAAGCAGAAATAAGTAACAACTGTGACACTTGATAGTTCGCGCTCGCCCTAATGTAAAGACGTCAAAAAAAAAAAAGCCGGAAACACAAACCTGCGCAAAGGTCGAAAAAAACATCTGGGAACCAGCAACAACCTGTTTTTTTTACCTATGCGCAAGTTTGTGTTTCCGTTTGTTTTTTTTTTTTGTTTTTTTTTTTGACGTCTTTACATCAGGATATTTGGTTGTTGCTGGTTCCCAGATACCATAATTGCGATCTTCGTTTTAAAACTCGTCTGTTCATTCCTGCACATGCGATGCGTGAAATGTTGTGCGCATGTCCTCCAGCAGCCTTTATATGGTGAATGCTTCATGAAAATAGACTTAGTTGTGAGTAGGCGCTCTTTCTCTTCTTGTTTCTTCGCAGTGACAACCTTGCGCCACGTATTTCAAGTACCTCTCTGGAGTTTGGTCATTCATGTCGAGTGTGTGATCGGCTGTGGTTCCAACTCGTATCTGTCTACGCTCAACTCGGTCAGGTCCGTCGAGAAACGTGGACAAGGCATGCTTGTGCTACAGGAGCTCAACCAGATTAGTCTTCAGAATCGTCCAGTTTCGCTGTTTCAAGGCTTGCGCGGCTTAGCGCTTAGTGCAAGCTTCGCCAATTCTCTTTTTCTTTTTTGTGTGTAGCGGCCGTGGTCTACCTTTGCACTTTAAACTCAGTGACCAGTTTCCCGTACTATTCCGGCTACAAAACTGTTCACAGGAATTTGCGCATCTCAGCATGATTAACCGTAATGCACTTGATATAGGCTGTTCTGAAAGCGCCAGAAACATTTTCCAGGCGCAGCATTTGCATACTTACATCACGCTGTTCGTTACTTCATTTTCACCGAGAGCATGCATATTAGCTCCTTTTGAACATGCGCTAGGGCCTTACATATTAAGGTTAAGATATATTCCAGTGAAAATAAGCATCATAAGAAAAGGTTAAATCTCACTATACGCCAAAGTGCCCAAACAATGCACAAAACTCGCACAATTTCTCACGCATACAGGGCTAGGACACCAAAAGAAAAAGATAAGAACTCTCGAGAACACAGAAGTTCTTCATTAGGTCTCATGTTAAAATCGCATTTTAAACCAATACAAATTGCGTACAGTTTACGTAATGCCACATACGTCAGTCCATACAACTACCGATTTGTCCCCTTCTGCGTATTAGCTGAAAAAATAACATTTCTTCGCTGGGTTCATTTTTTGCTTTTTCAGAACAAGCGAACGTACTCGCAAACGTGGGAGAATTCCGCACAATTCTGTTACAGTCGACAGCGAAGCCGCTCTTGAAACCGGCTAAAGAGCAGGCCATCATGCAAAGGGTCATTAAGAACACCTTCGCCGAATTAAGGTCTTTTCCTAGGTCCTGAAGGTCGCTTGTGCTAACACCTTACAATGCAGAGTGGGCAACTGCCAAAGCGGACAAGTCGGGAAACACGGTGTCGGCCCCTTCGTCCTTTAGACAGCCATCCTTTTCCTCGAAGACCTTTCTGTCAGCATCAGCAAGAATGAAGCCGACATTTGTGCCGTTTGGGTGCCAACGAATACCGACTTTGTCCAACGCCTTGACGAGGTTCAAAGCCAATAAGTAGCCGAGGCCGCCGTAAAACGTGGCACCTGTTCCTCTAAGGTAATACAGGGGGCTATTTATCATGTAGATCGGAACCTTAAGACTTTGCAGTGCGTAAATGTAGACAGGGTAAGGCGGGGCCATGTTCAGTGGCAGCGTCAGCGCCTCGTTGTATCCCTGCGAAGCGTTCATGCGGCGCACCATCTCAGCTTTAGAGCATATCGTCCTGTGAGTTCTTACCCAAATGTCCGCGAAGTTCTCTCCCCCGTTGGGGAACTGCTTATAAGTTTCTTCCAGCTCCTCATTCGTCTGCAACTGCTCAGGGGGCCAGACTTCGAGCTTCACTGATAACCAACTTCTGACTAGCCACCCGTTTGCTGTCGCCGTTTAGCCACGTGGACTTGTTAATCCTGTCGGTAGTGGCTGACACTAACCTCTCGAAGCCTCCAAACACAGCTTGTTTGTCTTCTCGAATGGTGTGAGAGGCGATGTCGAGTGACAGGACGGGCACCTTATACGACATTTCCACATGAGCAGCACAGAAGACCGAGCGGTAGGTGCTAGCCATGTTCTCGTCGCCAAAGTGCTTCAGAAGCAGGCTAGGCTCGGCGATGGGTGAGTAGAACTGGACGAACAGCCAGGCAGTGTGCTTGAGGAACTGCGAATACGTGTAATTCCCAAAGAGGCCGTCCGCGGTATGCAGAAAATGTTCGCTGGTGAGCAAGATGTGGTCACGGGCTGTCAACTGGGGATTAAGATTGGTACTTTTTCGCAGTGCACTTATCCGCGCATCTGTCGTTATGTGCCTATTATCGCCAGTGTTTTTAAGCTGCAATAAAGCGGGGTTTTGCGATTGGTCAAATATGAATTCACTGAGTCTGCTCAGTACAGTGTCGTCCAAGGCGTTGGTGTCGCTTATGGTTGCCTTTATGCTGGTATCGTGTGCATGAGCGGTGCTGTTAGAGCGCATCGCGCTGCTGTAAAAACCCATCCAGTATGCAGCATAACTGTCGCTTTCCATTACGATTTGATAATGATTCAAAGCAGCGGGTACCAGTGGCGCGGTCTGGAGCACCACGCGCCATTTCCCGGTTTCCGGCAGCGCCAGCACCCAGACTTCGAACAGCAAGTGCACCTGCCACCTGTAAGACAGCGCCAGGTTGACCTCGAGGGCGTTCAAGTTATCGGGAGGAGGCTCCGACCAGTGCAGAACCATGTCCCGCATTATGGTCCGGAAGTGTTCCAGGGACAGACCGTTGTCGTCGTGCGCACTCACACAGAACTCGTGAATGGCAACGGCCTTGGCTTCCACGGGCAGCTTCAGTGTTCCCCGGTTGAGAAGAGTGCCAAAATGCGTCATCCGAGTGATGGACATTTCATCTACGGGCGTCTTGATGTGCTCCCTGCGAAACCCCAATCGTCCCCAGTAGGAGCAAACGTAGGCGGAAAAGTCTTCGCACGGGTCGACACTCCGGTTCAAGTTTGCAGTAAGCATTTCGGCGTGGGAGAGACAGTCTGGCGTCACGCAGTAGCGAAGCGCCCGTCTACTTTGCCACGGCGATTTCTTCAAGAGCACGAGGATGACAAATGCGACCAACAAGGCTGCGGCGAGCACACTCATGACGATAGATCTTCCCTTGTGTGAAAGACACACGGTGTAAGAAAAATAATTTAGGTGTGGACACTCTCCGCCCGCCGCGAAGGAGAGCGCGTCCAGATAATGTTCGCCTTTAATACATGCGCCGGCCGCAGTTTCGTGGGGGGCGCTGCGACATGGGGGCTTATAGGGTGCCTTGATGCGCGTTTTGTTGCGCGTTTTGTCCAGGGTGAGGACATCTGCGGCGTCTACTGCGGCGCGGCTGCCATATTTTAGCCCACGGCTTCTTACCGGCGTCTCACCCCTCTACGGCAGCTGCGCTGAAAGGCACGAGACGCGGGGCAAAAAATGGCGTCGTGGCGGCATCTAGGGGCTTAAGAAACCTATTGCGACGAGGCGAACGCGCGTTTTTCTTCATTTTTTTTTTCACCTCATTGCATTTTTTCACGGCGAGTTTTCATACGGCCACGGTGTAAACGGCGCACCCGACGCACATAGCGACCCTAACAGCGTTGCGTACGTAAAAGCGCGGCGTCTTGCTTAGAGCGCGTGAGCAGTCTTTCTGCTCGCTGACTTCTCACGCGCACAACGCCGTTACGGACGCTACGCACGCAGCTCGTCTTCTATAGTACATGCGCCGGCCGCGGTTGCGTGGGAGGCGCTGCGACATGGGGGCCGAGAGGAGGATAGAGGCGAACATTATATGGACGCGCCGTCGGGCGGAGTGTCGACACCTAAATTATTTTTCTTACACCGTGGAAAGACACAAGAACTGCAAGAAAAATGAAAAATGCTCAGTTATCTGTCCATAAAGGCTGGTACGTCATTCATACGACCGACTGCCTACTGTTGTAACCGGCAATACAAGGATCCGGCCTGCAAGGGACGCTCATCAGCGTACCTGCCATACGCTGTCCGCGTTCCACAGGAACGCGAGAAATCACCTGGTGCGCTGCGAGGAACGCGCATCTGCAGGCCTGTTAGACGCAGTCGGCGTCTAGCGCGTGCTCGGACCGTGATAAAAGGAGCGCGTCGGGTGTGCGCTGGAGACTCACTGGCCTTCGCTCGCCCTCTCGTCTCGCTCTGGGCCCTTGTGATATAAAGGCGCGTCTCCACGCCTTGGTTGTTAAACCTCATGTAAATATGTAAATTAAACAGGTTTTCTTGTACGTGTGAAGCGTCGCAAGAGTCCTTCCTCGCCGGAACCTGGGTGGCAGCATCAACCCCTCCTCGGTCACATGAACTGGTTGGCAGCGGCGGGATCCGTTCGTGTTCTTTCCTGGCACCGATGCTGGTGAGTGCTCACTTTCCGTAGAGATTCTACCAGGTGTTTTGGATAGATGGTGATGTTTATCCAAAGGGGTAGATGAGTTGCTGCTTTGTGAAGGATTGGGTTTATTAGAGGTACCTTCACGGCAGTTTGACAAACGGAAGTCTGCACGGGGTGGCCATGGATTTGAACAAATTGAGAAAACCGGATTTAGTGCTTTTGTGCGAGGAGCTGGGGATTGAGGTGGCGACTATACATAGAAAGCCACATTTAATACAGGCAGTTAAGGACTCTGGCGCGGATGAGGAGGAGCTTGCCGAGTGCTGGGAGCTAAAGGATTGGGTTTATTAGAGGTACCTTCACGGCAGTTTGAGCAACGGAAGTCTGCACGGGGTGGCCATGGATTTGAACAAATTGAGAAAACCGGATTTAGTGCTTTTGTGCGAGGAGCTGGGGATTGAGGTGGCGACTATACATAGAAAGCCACATTTAATACAGGCAGTTAAGGACTCTGGCGCGGATGAGGAGGAGCTTGCCGAGTGCTGGGAGCTAATTGAGGAGAGGATAAAAAGGGCGCAAGAAGACGAAGAGCGAGAGACCGTCAGGCGTAAAAAAGAAGAGGAATGCCAAGAAAGGGAGCTTGAGCGCTTGCGGCTTCAGCTTAAGATTGCAGAGGCAAAAGGCGCTAGTGATCTCGGAACAGAAAATGCAGAGATTCAGGCAGGCGCACGAGTGAGCATGAGGGACCTCTTGCAGCCTTACAAAATGAGCGAGGACATTGCGTTGTTCCTTGTAAATTTCGAAAGAACTTGTGTGAGGATGGGGTTTGATCGTGCCACGTGGCCTCAAAAGCTACTAATGGTATTGCCCTGCGAAGCAGGGGACACGCTTGCGCGTTTGCCAGCAACAGACGCGGATGATTACAACAAAGTGAAGGCTGCGCTTCTGAAGAAATTCCGACTTTCTGCGGAAGCGTTTCGCCGCCGGTTTAGGGAGGCTCAAAAGAAAACAGGCGAAACATTTCAGGAGTTTGCATTCAACATGAAGGCCGATTTGGTGGAGTGGCTGAAGGGAGAAGGTGTCTACGAGGATCGGGACAAGCTAGTGGATTTGATCTGCCTTGAGCAGGTTTATGGATGTTTAGATGAGGAAATGCGCCTGTGGATTCAAGATAGACCTGGCGAGAGGAACGTGGAACGCGCGGCTGAGCTAGCTGATGAGTACACCGTCCGTCGCCAGTCAGAAAAAGCACGCGTTCGTCCATTCAGCAAACAGCCGCTCAAAGATTGCCCTGTACGTAAAGGCGCCAGCGCTGCAATGAATGCGCCCGAGAACGAAGCAAAGGAAAACTCGGGGAAAGAAAAGAGTTTTGAGTTGAAAAAACCACTTCTGTGTTTCCGGTGCCAAGAACCAGGACACATTGCGGCTGGTTGTCGGAAACCGAAAGTATTGTTTTCTTTTACGGCCAGCGGCGACGAAAATATGCAGCTCTTGAGACCGTACCTTCGAGACTTAGTCGTAAACGGAAAAGAATGCAGGGTCCTTCGTGACTCCGCGGCGACAATGGACATTGTCCATCCTGATTACGTTGAAGCTAAACACTTCACAGGTGAATGCGCGTGGATAAAGCAGGTAGTAGAAAAGAACAGCGTCTGCCTACCTGTCGCAAAGGTAACGATTGAGGGTCCGTTTGGGGTACTGGAGACTGAGGCAGCAGTATCTCCGAATCTACCGAAGCAGTACCCGTACCTTTTTTCGAACAAGTCTGACATTCTTTTGAAACAGAGAGGTCTCAGCTTCGGGGAATTCGTAGCACAGGCCATTACCCGTTCCAAGGCACGCGAGCTCGCCGCTGTGAGGACTAATGAAGGCGAACAGCCAGTAGCAGCTGATCACTGTGAGCAAGCATCAATTAGTACGCGTGAGGAAGGAAGCATGTCTTCAGCGCCTGTGACAGTGGACGATAGCATTGCCACAGAGGCTGCTATTCAATCACCAACGCAAGTGCCCGCATGCTACACAATGGAACAGGCGTTTCCCCATATTGTGCTACCACATTCTGAAAGTTTACTTGACCTCTTCAATGTAGACAAGGAAACTTTAATGCAGGAACAAGAAATAGACGCATCAATGCAAAATCTAAAAAAACTTGTGCAGGAAGGAGTATCTCATAGGCGAATAAGTTTCCAACGCCGTTCGGGTCTTTTGTATCGTGCAATACAAAGATAAGAAAGGCGTTCATTACGACCAGCTGGTTGTCCCTGAGAAGTTTCGGAAACAAATAATTCGCCTCTCTCATGGCGAGGGATGGGCTTGCCACGTGGGAGTGAAGAAAACTAAGGCGAGGTTGTTAAGGGAGTTCTATTGGCCTGGTTGCTTTAAAGATGTTGAGAAGTATGTACAAACATGCGATGCATGTCAAAGAGTAGGGAAAACCACATGAAGTCCGGAAAGCACCCATGAAATTGGTGCCGCTAATCACAGAGCCTTTCCGGCGTCTCGTTGTAGATGTAGTAGGGCCGCTCCCCGTGACCAAATCAGGCCATAAGTACCTTTTAACCATGATCTGTCCAGCCACAAAGTTTCGAGGCTATTCCACTGAGTGAAGTCAATTCGGTAAATGTGGTGGATGCGCTGCTATCTGTTTTCTCAAGAATAGGTTTTCCAGCAGAGCTCCAAAGCGATCAGGGTAGTGTATTTACCAGCGCTCTGACGACGGCGTTTCTGGAGCGGTGCGGAATTCGCATTGTTCAAAGTTCAGTGCAGCACCCGCAGAGTAATAGTGTGGAGGCGTGGCACGCTGTGCTAAAAAGAGTACTTCGTGCGATTTGTTACGAACAGAAGAAAGATTGGGAGGCTTGTTTACCTGCCACTTTATTTGCCTTGAGATCTGTGCCACATGAGTCTACTGGGTTCAGTCCTGCAGAACTAGTTTACGGCAGGTCTCTAAGGTCACCCCTCCGCATGCTGCGCGAAGCATGGGAAGGCCGTGGAGAGGATCATACCGTAGTTGACTACGTATTGAAGCTCCTAAACCGTCTTCAGTCATGTAAGGAGTTGGTGGAAGCCAACATGAAAAACGCGCAAGCTAGGGCCAAACTGTACTACGACAAAAATGCACGAAAGAGAACTTTCGCTGTGAAAGACAAGGTGTTATTGTTAAACACTTCCCGAAAGAATAAATTGCAAGTACAGTGGGAAGGTCCCGCAGAAGTGGTAGAAAAGCTATCAGACACGAACTATGTCGTTAAAATGCCGGGGCGGCGCAAAGAGGTTAAGATCTACCACTCCAACTTAATGAAGCCTTATAAGGAACGCGAAGCGGTGGTTCAAATGGCACTGAATATACCTGAGGAGGTAGAAACTGATTTTGAGTATCCGGAACAGAAACATGACAATTCATTCGATAAGCTCTTAGCAGATATTGAGGAGAATACGCACCTAAGCAACCAAGAAAGGCAGGAGCTTATTGAGCTAGTGCGCGAGTTTGAAGGTTCCTTTAGTGACATGCCAGGGAAGACAGCTCTAATAGAACATGACATAGAACTGACTTCTAACGGCCCCATTCGGTCAAAACCGTATCGTTGGTCTCCTAGGCAGAAAGAAATCTTGAAAAGCGAAATCAAACGCATGTTGGAGCTTGGTTTGATTGTTGAAGCGGATAGTGAGTATACCTCACCTATATTTCTCGTAGAAGCTCCAGGCAAAAAGCCTAGACCATGCATTGATTATCGTCAGCTAAATGCAGTAACTCGGGACCAAACCTACCCCATCCCTAACCTAGAGGAGAGAATAGAAGCCATAAGCCGCGCAAGGTATATATCGACGCTCGACCTGACCAGAGGCTACTGGCAGGTACCGCTAACTGAACGGGCAAGCCGCTATGCCGCGTTTATTTCTCCTCTTGGAACTTTCCGTCCCTTAGTCCTTAGCTTTGGGCTGAAGAATGCACCATTTTGTTTCTCTCGGCTAATGGATCACGTTCTCAAAGACATGCAGGAATACGCACTGCCATACTTGGATGATATTGCGATTTTTTCTGATAGCTGGGAGGACCACATCTCGCATCTGCGACAAGTGTTAACGCGCTTGAAGATTGCGGGGCTGACCGTAAAGGCAGAGAAATGTCAGTTGGGCAGAGGAGAGGTCAGCTACCTCGGCCACAAGGTTGGTCAAGGTTACCGGCGTCCGCTAGAGATTAAAATCGCAGCAATAGCTGGTTACCCCAGACCTACCAGTAAAACTGACATTCGGTCCTTTCTTGGATTAGTGGGGTACTACCAGCACTACATTGACAACTTTTCAGAGATTGCCAGTCCTCTTACAGACAGCTTAAGAAAGAACGAACCCATGAAAGTGCAGTGGAATGAAGAGAAGGAACGCTCATTTTCTGCCCTGAAATCTGCTCTGTCCAGTCGGCCTGTGTTGAAGGCGCCTGATTTTGATCGCCCGTTTGTACTGCAGTGCGATGCTAGCGATCGGGGAATGGGAGCTGTGCTCAGTCAAAACGACGCCGACGGGAACGAACACCCCGTGGTATTTGTCAGTAGGAAACTCACGATTCGTGAGCAGGCGTACAGTGCGTCGGAAAAAGAGTGTGCGTGCCTCGTATGGGCAATACAGAAACTACGTTGCTATCTGACTGGATCCCATTTCGTGGTACAGACAGATCATTGTCCTTTAACATGGCTGCATAGTATGTCGTCGAAAAATGGAAGGCTCTTGCGTTGGAGTTTAGCGTTGCAGGAGCACAGCTTCGAGCTCAAGTACCGCAAAGGCAGAGACAACGGTAACGCCGATGGCCTTAGTCGAGGTTTTCCGTAGCTGAATAGCTAAAGGAAACGCGGCACTACAAAATTCTTTTCGAGACCTCTGTCTGACTGAAGTGCTGCTATTTAGCCTTGTGTATGTGTACGTTTATTACTTTTTTGTTCAAGTTCACTTGGTCACCACCCTAGGGTAGGCTTCTGCTGTGCAACAAATTAAGATAGGAGCCTAGCAGTAACGTAAACCTGGTGGATCTCGGGAGAGCTGAGTGTTCTCAGCGTTGGTGTTGGGTTTGAACGCGTCGCTTCCCGCTTAAACCAGTCAGAAGTCCAGCTACAACTACTGAACTCACAACGAGGATGGAGGACACGATGAACTAGCCACTGCGGACTGTGCCCTTTCTGCAGTGCTTTGTGCCTTGATCAGTGGATAACCGGGCAGCGGCGACCGGGGGCTCTGCAGCTGTGCACAGTCCCATGCTGTGACCAAGTGTGTGTTTGCTGTGGTTCGTTGCGACGTCAAGGTGTGCCTTCCGTAAGACCGGCTGTGTGGTGTGCGTCTCTCTGTTGTGGTGGGCAATCATAGCAACGCCTACGGAGACGTGCAACGGCCACTTCAGGGAGCAGTGCCACTGCAGCCCTTACGTGACCTCTTCGGGCGGCGGACGAGCTGTTGTAACCGGCAATACAAGGATCCGGCCTGCAAGGGACGCTCATCAGCGTACCTGCCATACGCTGTCCGCGTTCCACAGGAACGCGAGAAATCACCTGGTGCGCTGCGAGGAACGCGCATCTGCAGGCCTGTTAGACGCAGTCGGCGTCTAGCGCGTGCTCGGACCGTGATAAAGGAGCGCGTCGGGTGTGCGCTGGAGACTCACTGGCCTTTGCTCGCCCTCTCGTCTCGCTCTGGGCCCTTGTGATATAAAGGCGCGTCTCTACGCCTTGGTTGTTAAACCTCATGTAAATATGTAAATTAAACAGGTTTTCTTGTACGTGTGAAGCGTCGCAAGAGTCCTTCCTCGCCGGAACCTGGGTGGCAGCATCAACCCCTCCTCGGTCACATCACTACACTGAGGTTACTTCTGTCATAGAAAGCGCAGCATATCATCATTAGCCATTTCATTCGCAAAAGGAAGAGTTAGGTAGCTTTCCCAGCGTCAGCCTGTTATTTGTCATTAGACCATTTTCTATGAGAATATACTTCAGCTGTCTTCTTCTAAAATAGGCGTTGTAACGGGGTTATAGCGCATTAGGTTTGACGGAGTGCGTGTCGATTTTAAATTAGAAATATTTCTGAAATATTGCCACCAGTGCTACTGTAAAATAATATATACTCTTATTGATGTCCGACTAATTACAAGGTCTTGAAATGATGTCTTCGGAATTGCGCGATAAATAGAAAAATGTACGCATGCACTTGAAACTCTATCTATACTCGGCGACAACTTTTCTTGACAGCACTGTGGAAGCTACAGAAACGAAGCGCATGCCTGCTACCGCGCCAACAAATAGTACTCAAGTTTACTGATAATTTTTGCCTCGCTGAAATAAATCAGAGTTGTGAAAAAAAAAAAATGCGCCGAGCGTCCAGCGCGCGTCCATGCGGGACATTCTTAATCGCATTCCATTCCGACTGATGATGCACACGTGCGTGGCACAGTCGGTATTCATACCTTGAAATATAAAGGGTCCAAAAAAATTACCCTGGGTGAATTCTGCAAGTAGAAATCATTTTACAGATGGAACAGTTTTAGAAAGCAGTAACCGCTCGAACTCGCATAGGCATTGTTCCTATTTCTGTGCCAACACTTCGCTTTGTCGCTTTAATGGGAATATGAATATTTAATAAGGAGAGGGGAAAAAGCGTGTATGAGGTACGGTCAAACAAAGTGGTGACCACTCTTGAATTATTTCGTGAAATCAGGAAGTCCGTAACATCGAGAAAGGCTTTTTTCGGCCCTTTTAAATCTAATATTTAAGCATAGGGATACCCAATAGCTACCGCGGCCTTTGATTTGCCGCTAACCATCTCCGGCGAGTGTGAAGCAGTCAGCGAGGGTGGGCCAGACATGGAGTGTCCCATGTCCGGGCGATGCAGGCCAGAAAGACGGCCCACTTGAAACTATGACTGCAGGCTGCCGATGTGCAAAGACGGGGAGAACGAATGTAATGACGGCGCCAACAGGCCGAGCAAGAAAGTTGCGAGGAGACGATCAGAGCCATTTTTCGCATAAACCATGAAATAACGAAAGTAGCCACAGTAAGGTTACTGTGACAGCACTTTCAGGGACAATAAACCACCGCCGCCCCTAGAGGCGCCACATGGTACGTAGAGAGCACTATACCGACTGTCGAGTCGGTGCTGTGCATGGGCACGAGGTGCAGCCCCGTCAAATAAAGCTAGGGTAGGAATTAGGGCGGCTAGATGCTTTTTCCGCGATAGCATTCGTGCGGACGCTCAAAGAAAATCTCGCCTGTAGCAAAATTTGAAAGAAATCGCCGCGTTTTACTCATTTATATCAGGAACAACTTGGTTTCACTTATTCTGGTTGATGACAACATTGAACCTTACTGTTACCAGCCAGTGATTCCTTCGTTAGATGGGGAACTTCCTAAAACTTGGTTTCGTTAGTTCGCGTTTTAGATAGAACGTCGAGCTTCGGTACAAGAGACCTCGAGTTCAGGTCCCGCCATCAGGAAATTTCGAGCATTTTTATATGTGCATATCCGGTGCACATAATCGCTGCGCTGACGTCACTTGCGCGTTGGTGTGGGGCGATGTGACTGTCCATGATGATGGCGAAAACATGGTTGTATTCCACACTGCTTGACTGCACTTCCTTCCCCTCGCTTTGGGGTTCTTTGTAGCGAAGCAGGAACACCAACACTGCGACTTTCTCGTCGCTACTCGGCAGACCGGTTCTCCTTCGCCTCACCCAGATGCCTCTGTCATCTCTCGAAAAATCATTTTTATTGTTAACATCTGTCCATTCTCTCCCTTCTACTTGCGGAAACATGCTGAGATGAAGTTCCGGCAGTGCATTAAACACACAAGACGAGCGCGAACTATCAAGTGTCACAGCTCGACAATTAAAGCGCGCTCCTCAAACATAAACAAAGACGCGCGAAACAGATGCACATGTATACACAGGACGAGCGCGAACAACTGTCACAGTTGTTACTTCTTTCTGTTTGAACAGTGCGCTCCTTTCGCAAACGCGTGCGCTGCAGCGAGCTAAGTGACCTTCGTACGCTTTGTAACTTCAGCGCGGACGTCACGGTGAAAGCACAAGACATACAAGCCACCCCCCTCACGAGATAAGCGCGCGCGCAGGTGACCACGCCCTGTAGAGCAAAGTGCACCTGGGGAGGCAGGAGGCGCGAGCGCATAGCAACGAGCAAAGAGACGACCTTTAAAGCGCGCCCCTCGCGCCCTTCGCACCATCTCGCTGGTGACCAAGAAAAGCACACTTAAGTAAATGGTGTATATAAATAGATCCCCGTTAGCATGCTGAAAGACGTACGCCTCGTGGCCTATCCGTCTAACGCCGTGCGCTGCGGAGTGAGAGGGCGCCCGTTCGATTCAGCGCTTCGGAAAAACATTATCGGAATTATATATATATATATATATATATATATATATATATATATATATATATATATATATATATATATATATATATATATATATATATATATATATATATATATATATATATATAGGACACGACGGTGACGGCAAAAACCAGCCGAGTGTCCATGTAATTGCTATCGCAATAATAAAAAAAACTGGGGGCCGATTTAGTATTTCATAATTAGGCTGAAACGAGCAAGAAACAAGGACGAGAACAGATGACACGATCGCTCGAGGTGTCGGTGCCTGCGCGCGTGAAGTGTTTGCTCGCCTCTGCCCCTTTTTGGTTGCACTTTTCAGCATAATTGTGAGCAAGACACATCGCCTATTTCAAATCCATCGGCCTAGCTAAAGATATGCGATGCAAATTTTAAAGTGTAGAATGTTCCCCACCTGCGACCTTGTGGCCTGCCTTGTCAGTTTTATTATCGGTGTGCTTTGCGCTGCCCATGGCGAGGTCTCAGTCGGAGCTATCTGCTGCTCCTGCAATTCGGCAGGGCTCGGCGTGGAACGCTTTTCGTCAGGGCGGCTGTCGACGGGGCCCTTTCCCGACATCTGTCACCTGGAGTCCGTAGAAATCCCGTCGACGAAGGCTGCGCGCGTCCGTGTGAACTGCGGGGAATTTGTGACGTGTGAAGCTCGTCCCGTTATCGAGGAAAGAATATCCAATCAAGTAATTAACGTGCTTTCACACCACCCTACTCTCACGAGTCCACACATTAGTAATTCGGGAGTACATGCACTACAGATAATTTTGAACTGACGTCTCCGACTCTGCTTCTCACTCTGATAGTACCCGGCCGTGGCACACAGGATGACGTCATTGTCCCATGTCACGTGCACATCGTTTTACTTTTGATGGAGACAATTTTCCATTCTTTCTCGGCGCTATAGCCTGCCCCTCTTTCACACCTCTTGTTTCCGCAGCTCACGTGCCAGTGCCAAAACGTGGCGACCACGATAACGGTAACGAAAGGTATCCTACGACACTCGGATAGTGCGTGCAAGCACGCAATGTTGCGCGTGACCGAGCGAACACACAACGGTATTTTCATTACGGAAGGAGCAACCGTGCGAAATGCATTTCGCGCACCATACATACGGTAGGAGCGGCAGACAAGCCATTGTGAGAGAGATCCCGACGTTCAAATCCAGGACAGAGGACAGGCCTAGTCCAAGCGACCGCTACCGGCCCTGGTCGCGAGCTTCTACAATGCTCAATGAGCGCATGGAAGCAGTTCGGGATACTTACTGTCGCTGTGTCACTGCGGACCCGATAAAAGCTGGGTGTGGAACACGAAGGCTATCGACCGCGCAGCACAGCAGTGTTGATGATTGTGACGACGACTAACTACGCCACGTGCCCACTAAGACTGCGTATGTGCCAAGATTCTAGTGGCGTCTCAATTAAGTGAAACGAACAGCAATAAGATAACGAACGTTATTAAGCAGTTCAATATTAGGAACAAGAAAATTATTCTGATTTCAATTATCTATCATAAAGAGAAATATCTAAAATCTATATCCTTCCCAACTGTTCGCACTAGCAGAACTACCAACATTACAGGCTGTAGGACTAAATACGAAAGACTAAAATAACTTTGCCTAATTATTATTCATGATGTTCACGTAAGGTATGCAGACTATATTGATATTCTTCGCAGTGAAACTTCTAGACCCCGCCATTCGATATCCGTGCTCCTGCTGTTCACACCGATTGTTTTAAGTGTAGCTTCTTCCCAATAGCGAATGGAATTCTCTGTCTGAAGAAGCCATTTCTATTCCATGCCCACCCACAGATTTATTCTTAAACACATAGCTTATATTCTCATTTGTAACTAATGTAGTTTTTTTTTTCTGCGTTCTGCTTATATGTCTCTGTAATGTGGACTCGATCCCGCGATCTATGGTGCGATCTGCTTATATGTCTTTTGGCGCTATTAATTTTGTTCCTTCATATGTTAGTTTTGACAGCATAATATTGTTACAAGCCGTTTTACAACCGTGTTAAAACATAATTATGTTTTATTTGCACAATTATTGTTATATATTTCTTTTCCATTCATGTAATGTCCCTGTGTAAGGGGCGACAGTATAGGTATGTAAAGGAATAAGTAAAACACCTATATCCGACCAATTCTTGGCCGTGGATCGCGAACGCGTTCCACGTCCCACTGGCCTCGGTCTCGCTCCACGGACCACGAAGGCACGACATTCGCCCGTCGACATCGTTGCCTTTCAGCGGCGCTTATTGCAGCAGTTTTATTAGTCGGTGCTATCACACTCGAATAAGTAGTCGGCGGAGACACATCGTTGGTGCATGTGGAAGCTGCACTACTCCGACAACGAGCCGTTGCACGCTAACACGAAGGGAAATGCAAAGAACGTAACTGCGTCTAGGGCGACTCCACGATGCTAGTGCAGCCAGTGTTCCTCGCTGGCATCGAGACACTGTAACTGCGTCGTCGCCAAATCGCTCTCTATCGGCGCTCGTTAGTGTCATGACGCAGTACTTCACCGTTCACAGATGGCGCACCACCCCGCTCCGCCTAGTCCTGCCAACGGAGAGCACCTTGCGAGAGAGAATGTGTGAGATATAAGGCGCGTTTGTGGAACCTCCTGCATGTGCGTCGGTGGCGTAGTCGGTAGAGTGTCAGGCGCCTGTCGTCACGGTCCAGGAGGTCGGGGGCTCGATTCGCGGTGCCGGAACATTTTCTTCTAATTCTTTTTGCTTTTTCATTCGTTAGTGTGCCATTTTGCCAACGTCATATTCGTGACGGAAATATGTCAGTGAGATCTTGGTGGACCTCGACATAAGACACTTTCCTGTTAAAATACGGTAAGCAATTTACAAATGTGAAGGTTTTCTTTCAATCACTTAAGAAAACTATTATAATACAGAGTTCTAGGTACCGAGGCTGAAATAATGTAACATACGATAACATACTCGTCTATATATACGTTAAAACAGGTATAGAGACTAGATGTTTCGGAGCCAGCTTAGGTCACTCATGCGCCAGGCTTGTTAATATGTACGGGGATCGCTATACATCACTACGAAACGCTTGCACGAAATGCATGCATTGCTTCACCATACGAAATTAAAACAGATTCAAACAACTCATTCTCCAGATATTTTGAAGGATTAAGGCGGTTAGCGTTCGCGCGGTTCAGAGACTTTACGAAAAATGTAGACGATTAGTCACATAGAATATATGCAATTATTTCCGCGGCAGTTGAGTGCGCGTGAACAGGGCACTCGACCGCAATTTCCAGCTTTTTAGATGCGAAGCATTTGCGAGCTTCTGCGACTTCGAGCCGATATATCTATCTATCTAGCCGCCTACGACTTTGTGCTTTCCTGGCCGTTTCATTATTGGGATGTTTACCAAAATTGGTATGGCACAACATGACTGTATGATGAACATAAGTGACAGGTCATAACATGAAAATCATGACATGCATGTCATGAACGGCATTATTAACATGCCACGGTTTCGGTGCTGCTGCGGCCGTTTCACTAAACTGATAAAGTACACCAAAATTAGTATGGAGTGACAAGAGTGTATGGCGAACATAAGTGACATGTAGAGCATGATTTCAATGACATGGTATCGGAGCGCTCTCGCCCGTTTAATTAAATGGATATATACCAAAATTAGTAAGACGATACATTTCTGTATGACGAACATAAATTACAGGTGGTAACATGAAACTCATGACACGCATATCATGTACAGCATGACACACATCCCAAGATGGTGGTGCTCTCGCGGCCGTTTCGTTAGCTTGACATGTACCAAATTTGGTATTCCGGGGCGTTAGTGTATGACGAACATAAATGACAGATGGTAATATGAAAATCGTGATATGCATGTCATGTACTGCATTTATTTATTTATTTATTGATACCTCAAGGGTCCCAAGGGACATTACGTGAGGGGTGGGCATCAAAAGTAAGAACAAGAGATAGAAAAAAAGGGAAAAGATACAATAATTAACAAAAAACAACAATCGGAAAATGCAATATACAAAAGACGGCAATGATGACAATTTGAAAGGAAGAAAAAAACTGCATGTTTACATACCACGCTCATGGTGATCGGACCATTTCGATCCGAAGTTGGGGGCCAGGCAAGCACATGTGGTCGAGTGACATTTTGTGCCTTGTATGCAATGTGCCTTGTATGCCATGCCATATGCCTTGTATGGGGGGGGGGGGCACGGGTCTGGTGTGCCACCGGGCCCGTGCCCCCCCCCCCCCCCCCCGGAAACAGTAGCTACCAGGGGCGTAGCCAGAAATTTTTTTCGAGGGGGGTTCAACCATACTTTATGTATGTTCGTGCGTGCGTTTGTATGTGCGTGTGTATATATACGCAAGCAAAACTGAAACATTTCGGGGGGGGTTGAACCCGCCCAACCCCCCCCCCCCCCCCGGCTACGCCCATGGTGGCTACGCCACTGGTCCAAGTATATGTTAACAACTTCAGGTACCACAACGGTTAAATCATGATTATGGGCATTAGTCGTCACGATGGAGATGTGCCGCTAGGTGTCCGACCATAGGTGTGCGCAGGGTATTAAGTCAACGTATGGGGCGTGTTTAAAATGGCATACGGTTCCCTGGCAAGAAGCGAGGCTTAAACATCACGAACGATATTTATTGTCAACCGTTTCGGTCGATTCTAGCTGCAAGTGCTCGTGAGCACGGTCTTTCTCGTGGAAGGAGGCGCTTCTTCTTCTTCGGTCCGACACGGTGCTGCGCTTGATTAAACACACTCCCGGCCACCAAGTCACTCGTTCAGCTCGAGCGAATAAAGTTTTTGTATCGGCCTGGTGGTAACAATCCCTTGTTGTTGTTGAATCTTGCAAGAACGTACGTGGCCATCAGCACCTCTGTACACTTCAAGAACCCTTGCAAGTTTCCACATTTGTCGAGGTAATTTCTCAGCTTGGACTATGACGATGTCTCCTGTTTTAACTTCGTTGGTGGTTCTCTTACGCGAAAAGTGCGCTGATCGAAGTTGCAGCAGATATTCTTTTGTCCACCGGCTCCAAAAGTTCTCAGTTAGGCGTTTCCTGTATGCGTGCCGTCGTACCGCTTCCTTGCGCGTCAGGTCCATTGGCATGTCGTTGCTGCCCTGTGGTAGCGTCGTTAGTCTCCGCCCAATGATGAGGTCTGCTGGGGTTAATGCACGAGGTTCCGCGCTGTCCGACTCAATGTATGTGAGAGGCCTCGAGTTCACGACCGCCTCTACTTCCGTGAGCGCAGTGGTCAGCTCTTCAAAGTTAAGTCGAGCTTTGCCGAAAACCTTTCTCAGTGGAAGCTTTATCGTCCGGACTAGACGCTCCCACCAACCGCCCCACCATGGAGCGCTGGGAAGGATGAACTTCCAGGTGATCCTCTTCTCACCCAAGTATGCCGACACATCCTCTTGGGAAAACACCTGGAACAGCTTCTCTAAGTCTTTCGACGTCTTCTTAAACGTTCTTGCGTTGTCAGAATAAATTACGCGAGGGAGACCCCTTCGTGCTACAAAGCGTCGTAGACACATAAGGAAGGCTTCCGATGTCATGCTGGAAACCAGTTCCAGGTGGACTGCACGTGATGTGGCACATGTGAAGAGCGCTATGTAGCATTTTCTCTCCCCGGCTGTAGTCACAACAAAGAGTGGTCCTGCGAAGTCAACTCCAGTGACTTCGAATGGGTTCGTCGATGATAAACAATGACGTGCTATAGGAGCAGTTGGAGCGTTGCCTGGGCTACTACTGAAGCGTCTGCACGTAAAACAGCCATGTATGACTTTCTTCACCAATGTTCGTGCCCGGCAGATCCAATACTGCTCTCGCAACTGTGACAGAGTGTCTCTCACGCCTCCGTGTAGTGTTTCGCAGTGTGCTCGCATGGTCAGTAACGTAGAAAAGTGATGATCGTGCGGGAGGATGACTGGATGCTTTACCTCCTCAGATGCTTCAAGGTGTAACAGGCGCCCACCGACCCGAAGGATGTTGTTGACATCCAAGAACGGGTTGAGGTCTTTGATGCGAGAGGTTTCCTTTGCAGATGTGCCTTTCGAAATCGAAGTCATCTCTTCCCTGAAGGCTTGTTGCTGTACATGCCTGATCCAATAATTTTCTGCTTCTTGGATCTCTTCCGCTACTAGAAATCCAGTGTGTGCTGCGTTTGTCTGGCGGCAGCGTTTAATGAACCTGAATATCCAGGCTGTGACCCTGAGTAGCTTTTCAATTCTGCTGTAGCTTTCAACGTTCAGGAGCGATGTCGTCGTCGTCTCGCTGGATATCGCGACGTGAACGGCAATCATTTCAGAAGTGATCCTGTCGTCGGTGCTGATAGGTTCTGACGGTTGTAGAGGCCATCGGTCTTCTGATTCGCATAGCCAATCTGGACCATGTCGCCACGTGCTACTGGACAATAATTTATCCATCGAAACTCCACGTGTGAGAAGGTCGGCCGAATTCACCAGTCCCGGACAATATCTCCACATAGAGGGATCTGTTTTTTCCCTGATCTCTTTCACTCTGTTAGACACAAATTGCTTCCATTTCGTTATGTCTCCTTTTATCCACGACAGCGTGATTGTAGAATCCGACCACATTGTGCAGTGGATCTCGAAGTCTGTGAGTGCGCTTGACACGTAATGAAGTAGCCTTGCTCCAATCAAGGCTCCAAGAAGCTCTAGCCGTGGCAGTGTCATCGTCTTGATAGGTGCTACACGTGCTTTTGCGATCAGCAACTCGGGCTTCACTGAGCAGCTCGTTACGACGTAAAGCGCTGCACCGTATGCGGAAGGGCTTGCGTCGCAAACAACATGCACCTGTAGCTCTCGGGGCGATTTGGGCAATTGAGATCCGCTTCCAAGATAACGCGGTACGGAAACATTCTGCAAGAGCGGTAGTTGACGCACCCAGTCATGCCACTCATCCTGAAGATCCCGAGGTAGCTGCTCATTCCACGCTATTCCACGTGTCCATAACTTCTGGAAGAAGATCCTTATAGCAATGGTGAATGGCGCAACAAATCCCATTGGGTCGAATATTCTTGAAGCAGCTTGAAGAACGAACCGCTTGGTATTACACTTTTCTTTCATAAATTCTAGAAGGCCCCTCAAAGAAAACGTGAAAGTGTCCGTGGGTGGATGCCATGTAATTCCAAGTACTTTCACACTCGTCTCGTGGAGGATAGCCAGTTCCTTGCCTGCTGACTGTTCTTCTTGCTCCAATACGTCAATCAGGCTATCTGAGTTGGTCGTCCATTTCCGTAATGTCATTCCTGCTTGCTGCATAATCTCCTTGGCTTCTCGGCAGATTTGAAGTGCTTCTTCATCTGATTCTGCTCCCGCCACTAGATCATCCACGTAGAATGATTCACTAAGTAGTTTCGCGGTTCTGGTCTTGCTTGAATGCACACTCTTTAAATGGTGGAGTATAGGTACCGTCAGTAGGTAGGGACTACAAGTTGCTCCAAATGGCACTCGCGTCATTCTCCACTCCTGAATCTCCCCTTCTGAGTAATGCAGTGTTTCTTTTTTCTTAAACCAGAGGAACCTGAAGGCATCTCTGTCTTTCTCTGCAATTGAGATTTGAAGGAATGCTTTCTCAATGTCGGCTAGCAGAGCTATACGGTGCGTTCTGAAGCGTAATAGTACCTTCACGAGATCTTGGTACAGATTTTCACCCTTTTCTAGGCATTCATTCAATGAAAGGCACCCTTTTGCGTGAGAAGAAGCGTCGAAAACGATTCTGACCTTCGTGGTTAGTGCGTGCTCTCGGATGACTTCCCTATGCGGCATATAATAAACCTTTGTCGAATCCAGGGGTGGCCCGTCAACCACTTCCGCATGTCCCGCTCGCAGATACTCCCGGATGGTGGTGTCATAAGTCTCCAAAAGTCCTTGCTTGTTCGAGAGTCGGGAGAGAAGTTTCCAAAGTCTTGTCATGGCGACTTGCTTGTTGTCAGAAAGCTCCACATTTTCTTTCCAGGGTAATGTTACTTCGTATCTTCCGTTCGTAAGACAGATGGTTTCTTCAAATTGTTTCAATAGTGGACTGAGCTTTCTCTCGCTGTCAACGGCGTCTGATATTCCTACGCTCTCAAGTTCCCAGAATGAACGGAGGAATTCGTCGCTCTCCTGTACACTTGTTTTCAATACGCAGACCATAATCCGCGAGTCTTTCACATCCGATGCTACGGTGCTGGTGTTGCCTTGAAACATCCACTCTAGTTTGGAGTTCATGGCAATAAGTGTCTCATTGCTTGCGCATCGAGTGACCTCTCCCGTCATCACCGTCCACATTTGGTCGGAACCGATGAGAACGCTTATGCCTTCTTCCCCGACAACGGATCCGTATAGTAGTTGATCAGCGATATCTTTTCCAGACTTCTGGATTTCAGCGACGAACGGTGAGCTGGTGGTAGTTGCCTCGATATCTTGGCATATGTGCGGAATTTCTATGGCTTGTAAGTCAACTTCCGCGTGTGAAAACTGGCTCCGCAAACGGAGCTGCACAACACGCCGCTTTTGCGCTGCTCGACTTGACTTGCTTGCAAATGTGTTGAGCGCAATGACGGTGGATCCCACACATGGCAACTTCAGCTTCTTCGATAGCCTCTCTGTGACTGAAGATCTAAAGGTCCCTGGTTCGATCCCGGGTTTCGGCACCAAATTGTTTAAAATGGCATACGGTTCCCTGGCAAGAAGCGAGGCTTAAACATCACGAACGATATTTATTGTCAACCGTTTCGGTCGATTCTAGCTGCAAGTGCTCGTGAGCACGGTCTTTCTCGTGGAAGGAGGCGCTTCTTCTTCTTCGGTCCGACACGGTGCTGCGCTTGATTAAACAGGGCGAACTTTGCGCCCCCCTCTTCTTAGATGAAGGGCGGCCGCCCCCATGCCTCGCTCCACCTGTGCGCACGCCTATGCGTCCGACACCTAGTGGCACTGACGAGCTGTCAGTGCCACTATGCACTGTCTGGCACTGACGAGCTGTGTACATGATGTTTTATTCTTCTTCTGAAATTGTTTCCGTGCCAAAAAATTGCTTTATACGTGGTCGTGACGTCGACGAGGGCAGCAGTCAGCACGTCAGAGATGAAACTCTTTATTTGGCCGAACTTGTGTCCGGGAAAATGACAAGCGGTGAAGCGCGTCGGCATTTATACATGTGACGTCGAATATTCCAGCGTTATCGCTGGTTGTCGCGCAAGGTCTAGAATAAGCTCGAGTGTTCGCGTCTACAATAATCACGAAGCATCTCGAACAATTATGTGCGGTTTGCGCTGAGCGTTTGCGTTGCTGACAGTCTTTGCTAGTCAAACCCGAATACGAATACATCAAAATAAAACATGAAGCGGGCGTGGCAGTACTGACAGAGAGAGAGAAGGAATGTAGGAAAGACAGGGAGTTTAACTAGACTATGCGTCCAGTTTGCTACCCTACACACGGGGAGGGGGAATAGGGGAGTAAGAGAGAGAGAGAGAAGGATAGACACATGCCACATCCCACACACAGTGCTGAGTTTCACAGGCGGTCGCTCAATGAAATTGCAAGTACCGCAGGAGGGCTCGTGTGGCTTTCTGGGCTGATGTGCTGCGCGACCAGGCTCCTAAGATCTTTGCTTCCTTAAAGGGCCGGTCATCCAGTCTATTCAAGGCACAATGGAGAGTCCGGCGATCTTCATCAAAGTGGGCACAGTGGCACAAGAGATGTTCAATAGTCTCTATACAATTGCAGCTTTCGCACATGGATGAATGTGCCATGCCAATGCGATGGCTGAATGAGTTCGTAAACGCTACACCGATCCACAACCGGCACAGCATTGTAGTGTCACGTCGAGAAATCTTGGATGGCAGTTGTAGCTGGAGTAACGAGTCAAGGTTCTCAGGGCGATGGTTGGAGTTAAGCGGAGAATTCCAGTGCGCAAGCGTGGCATTATGCACGATGTGACGAAGTTCTCTAGCGGCGTCTACTCTTGACAAGGGTATGAACAGTGTGGGCGCTCCATCGTGGGCACATCGGGCAGCGTCGTCGGCGAGGTGGTTACCACTGATGCCACAGTGACCCGGCAGCCATTGTAAAACAATGTCGTGTCCTTGATTAGCGGCGCGATGACAAATTTCATTGATATCAGACACCAACTGGTGGTAGTTTATACTGACAATTTTTGGCAACAAAAGTGGGGTGGAAGGCACATGACACATATGTTCACGCATTCATTTTGATTGCTTGGGCATGAAGGTCAGTCATAATGGACATGGGCCTCACATGTAGTCACTACTGGTATTTAAAATTAAAATGGTTTTACGCTTTTAATGCTACCTGGAGGTTTCAGCAATATTTAATAAGAATAAAATTAAGAAACCCTTACAACTCGCACTGTAAGTGTGCTGCTGTTACATGCCCCCTTGAATGGAATGCATTTGCGGGGCGGATTCCAGGGACTGCCATATCTGTCCGCTGAACTGTCCCACAGAAGCACAGGCAATTAATATTTGGTCCTCTGGTCAGGATATGCTGAAGGTTACTTTATACTGTTTGGTAGTGCAAGCAACGAGTTGCATGAAACAAAAACAAACAAAACAGACGTGACTGAAACAATAGAATCGTGCTGATGTGTTCATCTGTCGAGCTGTCCCGCCCACTTTATTCCAATGTACGATCTTATGAACACTAATTCTGCGGCGTTTTCAGCAGTGCCACTGTAGAATTGACACTCTTGAGTGGCAAGATTCCCATTACTTAAAAAAAAATGCGCGGCTTGCACTAGTGGCGCGAGGCTGGAACTATCAGAGGAGCTATACTGGGGTACAAGTCAAGAAAAAACTGTTCGACCAAGCTAAGTTGTTTTTGCTAGTAGTACTAACCATGACTAACTTAGATATTCTTCTCGACTTTCGGTCGGTTCCACACACTGCGCATGTGTCACATGGTATTGGCGGGAACGTGTCACGTGACTAATTGCGTGATGTGACGTGACTTCCATCCCATGACTAGTTATAGGATGTTACATGATTTTAGTCGTGTGACTAGTGTTACGTGATGTTACGTGATTTTAGTCACGTGAATAGCTGTTACATGGTTTTTTGCAAGAATATCTCACGTGACTAGCTGTTGCGTCATGTTGCGATTTTAGTCACGTGACTAGTATGTTACTTGAAGGGGCCCTGCAACGCTTTTTCAGCGTGGTCAGAAAATGCTGCCGATGCTATTTACTGAAAATCACTGCGTCATTGACTCAAGTTCCACGCCCTTGGCTGATTTGAGCATAACGGACTCGGTAGTTACTGCGGCCACCGCTAGAGGCCGCAACGTGCTCGCACGCGAGTTCGCACTGAAAGTAACTGGTGCGTCCGAAGAAAAAAAAAAAGAAAAAGTGCTCAAGGTCACATGGCGTGCGTGTTGTACCTTCTTCCCCCATGTCATTCCTCCCTGCTTAGCTTCCACTGCTTTCGCCGGGAAGGGAGAAGAGAGAAAGCAATTTCAGCGTGTGACGAATCTTTGTAACTGTGCTCGTACTGGACAGATTCTGAAATTTTTTACGGTGGTCGATTCGGGAGGCAATAAGCTCCATCAGTGAAGCCATTCCATGGCTACTTGGAAAAGTGTTGCAGGGCCCCTTTAATGTTACGTGTTTAGTGACATGACTAGTTGTTACGTGATGCGCGATTTTAGTCCCGTGACGTTACGTGATATTTAGTCCTGTAACAGACACGCTGCCGATCATAGTGGCACATGACACAGTGCATACTTATTGTATTTCACGCCGGACATATCGTCGCACACGTTGTGGGAGCGATACAGAATTTGAAGAGAACGAAGCGAGCACGCACCGGTTCATGATGATGATAATTCCTGTTCGTTCCGGCGCAACAAAGACCTCCGCTCTTAAAAAATTAAAGGTAGATGCGCTATCAAAGCTGGTTATGTTGGTTCCTTTAATAATTTGCATTGTCACATGGATATATGTCTTGTCTACATAGCCATATAAAACAGTACTTTTTTGTGCACGCGCTCTATTTTGTGGTGGCAGCATACAATTTGTAAAGTGACACGAAGTTTTACTATGCAATTTTTGCCCAACACCTTTTGTTGATGTGTGCTTCTTTCCGTTTCACTTCGTCCTTTTCACAAAAAAAGCCAGAGAAGAAGGTCCAGTGGCAAAGCTGAGTGGCAGCAGGTCCACAACTTTATCGCGACTGCTTCTATGCTGGAATCGACGCCCATGTACAGCTCTGCATTGTGCCATGTACCACTGCTTGTGGATCATCTTTTTCATCAGCACATCCAACTTCAATAAAATATGTTATTGTTCATGCTCATCTCTGTTCTATAATTTATTTTCTCGACTTGATAGTATAATCATGCAGCATGGGCTAGTTGGCATTGTTTGAAAGGGCTGCACCCATCTCCCTCGGTTGCGATACTTGAAATCCAGAATCACTTGCTGAATAGATGCTGCTCCACCCTTCCCAGACGTTGCTGTACTCGCGCAGCTGGGTCAGTATGTCGGGCTTTCGTGCAAGCTTACATGTTTTAGATGCGAAGCAGCTTTTCCTAGGGGCTGTGTCCGTCCTATTGGCGACCGTCCGCTCGGGAACCATGTGCTGGCACGCGCTGGGTAAGGGGCTGGGTAAGATGCTGTGGCCTCTCCCCCTCACACTCTCTCGGCAATCGTGTGATGGCGTCGGGGAACGCGATTCTTCAGACGCGCGATGAACCAACACGTTGTATCCTAGTCAGAACGCGCTGGCATGCGCTAGCGCGTTTGGGCCTGTGTATGACACTGTGGCCTCTCCCCCTTACACTCTCTCAGCAATCACGTGATGGCGTCGGGGAACGAGATTCTGCAGACACGCGATGAACCCGCGTGGCGTGCTCCAACAAGAGTTTGGGACGACTACCAGCAATTGCAGCTACAGTGAATTCATGGTGTGCTCCCCTTGCAAGGACGCATTAACATTGGGCAAGGTGCCCGTGATGAACCCACATGGTTCCCTTTAGTGGGAGATGGTGTAATTTTTTGCATGTTGCCAGCTATTTGGGCAAAGCAAATGTTCCACGACTGCTACTGCTCCACAAAGTGATGGCAGTGCGGTTTACAGCAGAGAAAGCACTTGGATGCTGAAGTCTCCATTTACGAGGCAATGTGTCGCAATTCCTTAGCTGAACAAGGTGGTTGCAGTGGGTGCAGTTTCAGTGTGAACGATGATTTAATATTATATTACGAGTTTACGAAGAGGCAACAGCTCCATTTTCTTAACTCATAAGCCGTAGCTTGAACCAATAATAATGTCTGTTAAAATGTTGGGATTGGCTTATGCAGATTTTGAGGTGAAAGCCTTCAAGGGGTACCGACACCTTTTTTCGAAGGAGCGTTTACTGTCCCATGTAAATCTCCCGTATACAGCGATGTCTCTGAGCAAGTGTGAAGCTCAGTAAATGCCGATATTTTATTTTGATATTAAAGTCAAATTTTGCATGGCGTACCTACCGATATAGACACTATCTTGACGTCAGTACTAATTCTGGTGAAACAAGGTGCTGCGCAAAGGAAACACTGACAAGGAAGTGAACGAAAGAATCGAGCCGAGGACTTCCGCGAGGCGAGCAGTTCTATCATGGAGCCGTGCCAGTGCTTGGAACTGTTTCGGAAGAGAAGCCTACACAGAAGTCTTGTAGTGCGAGGAGTTGCATTAACATGCTTAATATTGTGTGGCAGAAGCGTAAACTCTCTCCAGAAACCACACCGTATCAATTGTGCAACTAGTGGCTGGCTTAAAGCCCCACCCACTACAAAGCGGTCTGGCATAATTAACCATCATCCGCATCAACACAGTACACAGCTGCACAAGATGCATGTATTGCCGTCGGTGCAAGAAGTGGGTATTGCCAATTAGCAAATTATGCCTTAACGGGCACTTCACAACTGTACTAGCAGTAGGCATGCATTCTAGGAGAGTTTAAAAGTGTCCACCAAGAGGCAAAGCCAGGCTGGCAATTGAGAAGGCAATGCGCACGGTGCCCGATTACGGTTCTGCTTTTGAAGGCGAAACTCAAGTGTCCTCCAAGTTTTGGACAAATTATAAAGGGCCGTGAAGAGGCATACACTCACTTTTGTGGACTGCCTAATTTGCACTCCGTGGGGAGTCTTAAAAAAACATTGGACTTTGTATGCCCACAGTAAGCTACAAGTTAAAACACACAAAGGACAATTAAAACAAGACTTTTATTATACATAGAGCCATACCAGGCTGCAGATCCTGGTTATGGAATCACTGTCAAGCTTAAAAATATGTACAAAAAAGAAATATGTACAATAAATATGTAAAATAACAATAATATGCAAAATGCAATAAATAAACATGTAAAATATGTACAAAAGTTTTTACAAGGCAGGGTCTGTACAAGATCAGGCAGATACAGAAAGCTGGCCAATTTGAAAATCTGAAAGCAAAAGCTTGCACGAAGTAATGTTTATACACACTTCCATAGGACAGTCCATTTGGAAACCCAACACTGCACTTACAAAATATCACTACAGTTTCAATAAAAAAGTTGCACTTAATGAGCAAGAATGCCTATATTAAAAGCCAAATGGCGTGACAAAGATTTGACGACCAATAACTTCAGCTGCCCTCAGAGATGCAGTTATGATTCCATAACTCACATTCACTCATTTAAATTTTATGAATGCAATAACTCTAGTAACTGCTTTTTGTACTCTACAGTGTGCTTTTGCCATGGCATTCAGCCATCTTGCAAACAGTGGTATCAGTTTTCTGGGAATTATATTTGTTAACATGCCTATCGCAACAGCCTCCTCAGAAAGGTCATGCCAGGCCAGAAACATTACTTCATGGTGCAGCATCAGGACAAAGATCCTTGTCCAGCTTAAAAATAAAAGTTTCCTTAAGAATGAACTAACTTGCCACAGTCTTGTATGGCAATTTCAGTGAAATAAATTACACTAAAAATGCTTGTGCGATTGCAGCCTTCATGCACATGCACAAATGTATACAAGTGACTACAGCATCACCTTTCATCAAGGCACAATGCACAAATGTGATACACAAACACAATAGACAAATTTAAAAACAGTAGACAATCGCAAAGGTATGTCTTATGTTAAAACCTTAAATGCGACTGGCTTCAGCACTCGGGGCCAATGCTGCGAACTTGTGTCCATGCAGCATATATTCTCTGCTTGTTGCACAACAAAGGCACAACTGTTCACGAGGAAGGCGCGTTGCTGTTGACGAGAGTGACATCCAGTTGGACGACTTTTTCTGCAGCTTCTGGTCGCAGCAGCCCTGGCGTCTCGAAGAGGACGCTGCTCGTAAGCTGCTTCTCATTTTGCTGCGCCAGAAATTGCTGGAACAACACAACGGACAAGAGTTAATGACCCATACTGTACAGTTGGGCTATTCCAGTTTTTCTGCGACTACACATATTGTCAAAATAAAGCTGGTGGGTTTTCATTTCTGCAAAGCCCAGTAGCAGCACCACCAAGTGCAAGCGAACTGCTGTCGTGCTGTGCCACTTAGCCTTAGAATTAACTTGCAGAGCCAACTCCTGCGATTTTTCGATGTATACGGATCTCTACTAATTGCGCCGGGTATGTTCCCTTGCACACTTGCGTCAATTATGCAATGTTATAGGCTGACATGACAGGTGCACAGATTGCTTACAAATAAATTTTTAAAAATTACCTCGAACCGCCCACTCTGTTTGCTACGATTACGGACCACACTGTGCGACGTCAGCCTCAACACAGCGACCGAAACACCGGCGGAGGTGTTTAAGGATGCAACGTACTAACCGTTGCAGTGTCAAGAAAGCAACACCGTGCGTGTTTGACCAGTGCATCGCTGGTGCACTTGACGTTAGTTCGAAAGCCAGCATATTCGGGATTACTTCGCGGCCAAAATTCACACCAGCAAAGAAGCAGAATACATTTGTTTGTGCTACGTGCTTGCCTGGTTTATCTCTACACTGTCTGATGACACCACCTGTCCTGGCCACTGCAGTTTGTGGCTAAAGTCATCGGCTAAAAGGTGAAACGCTAACCAGTCTGTGGACACACTAAAACTCATTGTCATGGGAAGAATGCAGAAGTTAGTGAAAATCAGTGTTTAATGTAGCGGCCATAGAATCGGTGAAATTTAATGCAAGCGAAGTACGAGCCACCTTTCTCAAGATGCACAGCACAGCTAAAAGATCCTTTTCAACCAGGGACATGGCACGATCAGTGTGGTGTGGTCACGTGCAGAGCTCAGAGTCCGCCCTTTGTAGCTTTTGCAGATTTTGTCCGCTGTGCTGGCCGTGCCGACATGCCTTGCCCAACTTATTTGTGCGACTTAATAAGTAATGCGAGGACTGCCACTGCTTGGTTTCGAGCTGTTACGCTTATCCAATATTTTCAAATTTGCCGGGAATTTCTACAATCAGGCACATAAACGTTTCAAAAACATAGAATTGCCATTCTCTAGGCATGAATATCGCTGGATTTGGCCATAAACATCTCGAAGGTGCACATTGTGTCAAGATACAATGTTGCAGTGGTCGTGTTCAAATTAATTCTGACCACATCTTTATTTACTGACTACTCTCAACCTTCTGCAGGATAACATTTCAGGGAGTGCACAATATGCAAATACAGAAAAGGTAGATAAAAATGAAAACGCAAAAAACATTAAACAGTCAACCTATAAAAAAATGTGCATCACATTCATGGCAATACATGACACCTACACAGTGTTCAAATGCACAGACATCATAAGAAGCCATGAAAAAGCTGTCCAAGTTATATAAATTCAATAGCAAGTGGGGAAAAAAGAATCCAAACTCCCTTGAAAAGTACATGGCTGGGAAACAACTACAATTAATTAACGGGCTTCATGTTCCTAGGGTGTGCACGAGTCTTAATTTGAATTTTGGTTATTGTTTAAGAGATTTTACCATCTATGTATTTCTATCAAATCGAAGCCACAAAACTACATTTGAGTCACAAACTTTAACCTGCGATATCTGGAAATAAAGTGCACCTAGTAAATTTAAGTGCACACGCTCTTGTGATTGCCAGAAACTAACGGAGCCACAACTTTATGCACAGCAGTAAAACAGCATTAGCCAGGGGAATTTTCATTCCAACAATAGCTTAAAGGCCAACTACAGCAATTTTTTGAACATGTTAAAGTAATGGTGCTTCTATGTTCCTCAGATGCCCCTGTCACGGTCCAGATAGCAGAAATACTCAGCAAATTGGGAAATAATTTTAAATAAACAAGAAAACGCAGCACCGAAACCCAGCTGAGCAGCAACTTCGAGTGACTGGTAGAAACCGAAAATCGTGCAAGGCATGCCAATCCCACCAGTGTGGAGCATGAAAGTGCAAAAAGCAGACTCAGCAGAAAGGTGACCGCACCAGCTCTTCCGAGCTGTCTCACGACAACTGCGACTTGGACGTATTTGAAGGCCAACTAGAAGAGTCGTTCCTCTTCGATGAAGAACACATTTGTGTTATGTGCTTGCCCAGTTGCGCATAACGCTGAGATGGCACCGCATGTCCAGGCCAACCAAGTTTGTGGCTCAGCAATAGGGCTAAGAAACTTGTGGACAAGCTAAAACTATTTTGTAACAGGATAGCCGCTTTTGACATGAGATTGATAGGATCGATGAAATTTATTACTATAAGCCAAGTACGAGCTACCTTTCTCGTGATGCGCAGCATACCGTATACGGATAGACCCAGTATATACATTATGGAAGGCGTTCCAGTACAGTAAAATTCACGCACGTGCACTATTCAACAATCACAATATTACCGTATTTTCCATGCAGCTAGCTAAACGCTACTATCAAGGCGAAGGGTAATCGTTAACGGCGAGTGTTCAGTAAATGTTATGGTAAATATATGGGAAACCGTGGGTAGCCCACAACACGACACCACTTGCTACCCATGGCATGCCTGCCCACATGGAACTGAAAATCGCATGCTCAAACAACGAAGCACTGGCCAAACACACACGACTGACAGCAGACACTGTAGTGGCACCTCGCTTTCATCACTTCTGTCACTTTGCCATGAATGAAGTCACACACACAATGTTGCCAACTGTGGAAAGCCAGGTTGGCGATTTGAGGGAATCAATAAAATTCATTTGTAAGCAACCTGCATATCCCTCATGCCTGTAATTTGGCATAAATGACTGAACCGTGCAAAGGAACATGCCCAGCAAGTTTGATTGAGATCTATTGACCTCGAAAAAAAAAATGGAGAGGGGGAGGGTAGAGGGAAAGTGGAGAGGGGGAAATGGGAGAGGGGATGTGGAGATATACATACTTATACATATACAGTGCATGACGGGCGACGGCAACGGCAAAATTCAGCCGAGACAGTCCATATAATTGCTATCGCAATAAAAAAATCACCAGAGTTGGCCTATAACATCCATGCAAACTGTATGGTAGATTGAATATTTTACACACCGAGACTAACAAAATGCTACGCCTGCATGAATGAGACAGAACTGTAAGAGCAGTGTGAGGAGGCACTTAAAGTCACAGTTTCGCCGCAACGGCGAAGCAATGAATGCGATAGCAACAAATTGGAATGTAACGCGAAGAACGGAAAACAGCTCGAAATTTCCAGCGCGTCGCTCAAGCGCAAAGGACGCACGAAAAGAACACACACAGGGCGAGCGCGAACTATCATGCGTCACAGCTGATACTTATTTCTGTTTGAACAGCGTGCTCGTTCCGCAAACACGTCCGCTGCAGCGAGCGAAGTGACCTTCGTATGCTCTGTAACTTCATCGTGGACATCGTGCTGAAAGCACAAGACATACAAACCCTCCTCCTGCATCTACGAAATAAGTGTGAAGCGCTTATTATTACGTAGGGCGAAGTGCCCGGACGCGCGCGCAATGCTTCGAACGGGGCCATGACCTTTAAAGTGCAGCTTCTCGTGCACTTCGCGCCATCTCGCTGGTGAGCAAGAAAGCACGCTGAAGTAAATGGTGTATATAAATAGCTCACCATTAGCATGCCGAAAGACTGTACTGTTCGTGCCCTAACCGTTTAACGCCGCACGCTGCGGAGCGAGAGGTCGCCCGTTCGATTCCGCGCATCAGAAAGTATTTCTGAATTATTTTTCTTTGTGGCTCGTGTGTGTCTATATATATATATTAGATAGATAGAGAGAGAGAGAGAGAGAGACACACACACACACACAGGACATGACGGCGACGGCGAAAACCAGCCAAGAGTGCCCATATAATTGTTATCGCAATAAAGTTAAAGAACCATGACCACCTGGGGTTCCTTTGGAGACCCTGCTCCAGAAAAATTTTTCGAGCATATTTTATTAAAACTTTCAGAGCCAATTTATCTTCACATGCTGATTTCAAATATGCAACTATATTTTAAAGTATGTTTTGTATCAGAAAATACCAAAAATTTGACGCTGCTTGTTAGGAGCAGGATTCTCTCCTAAATTGAGAGATCACACTGTTCGTACAGTTCTGTCGCCCATCTCAATGTACTGAATGTAGTGAACTACATAATTTAGGAATCCTGATTATTCTAAATATTTGAAATGAACTTTTTGTGCCATGTGACCTCTGGAAAGACGGTTTCACAGCAATGTGGGGCGGCTATGCTATGAAACCACCTGTCCAGAGGAAATGCGCACCGATGCGGAGCCACACTTCAAGGCTAAGCGTGCATACTACCTGCACCTCGATTATTATTATTTTTTTTTTTCGAGTTCAAAAGTTGAGCAGAGTATTCATTTGGGCTTGCTGGTACAACATCATCAACCAAAATAGTGCTAGATGAACAGGGACACCAGAAGGTGATACACAACAAAGGTGCTAACTTTCAACATAATGTTTATTTTTGCACGTGCACCAGTTACTTATACTGAACATCTTACAAAAAACTCAATCACACCAGCACACAGATCCCTCTCATGAAAGTGAGCACCTGTGTTGTGTATCCTCTTCTCGTGTCCCTGTTATTTTCGTTGATGATAAGTTCTGTCAAGCTCTGTTAAGTTTGAAAGGGGTCATGAACCACTTTTCCAAGTAATGATCTAATGGCCTCAGTATCGGAGTGTACTGCCTCCCGAATCGATTGCCGCAAAAATTTCTCGAATCCGTCAAGAATCAGCGGAGTTACGGGGGTTTGGCGCACGCTCCCAGCGCTTTCTCTCTTTTCTCGTGCCGGCGAGCGCACTGAAAGCTAGACAGGGAGGGATGGCATGGGGGAAAGAAGTTACGCCAGCGCACGTCATGAAACGCGATCGCTCTCCCGCTGTGATTCGCTTGCGCGAGTGCGGCTACCGTGTACTGAGGAGTGCGGCGCCGGCAAGTGGCGGCACCCCGCGGCAAGAAGCGCATCTGATCCGAACGCCGCTCTCGATTTACGTCGGCTATCGGCCAATAAGCATGCTATGTCTCTTGCGACGTACAGCGGACAGACGCCCCGCCCACCGACAAGAGTGAGAACCAGCCTCTGTTTGAAAAGAGGGTGCCTGGGGAAATGGCAACTTCGCGCTCCGCTTGTGGCCATTACTCGGCGTGCACGACTGTAATATTTGGCACAGCAGTTCATAGCCGTGTCAGCATTCCGCAGGATGCGTTTTTTCAATCAGCCCAAGGGGTGCTTCATGACCCCTTGAAAGCTTGTGTAAGGCTTATCTGCGCTAAGCATAGCAGATTTTAAAACGTAAAGCACTTTACCGCTTAGAAATTGCAGCCTACTACCATTCAAATCCTGCTACTATTCAAAGTTGCTTTCACTTTGCTTCGAACCAAAAAAAGCGATATTCGCACAAGTCTTCGTCATATTCTTGAAAATATTATGCAATAAGTTAGGTCATAACCAAAATACAGATTGTTTTTTTTTTTTTATAAATGCAGTCAATGTCCGAATTTTTGGACTCCTTAGGGACCGCGAAATCGTCCGAAATATCGGCCAGTCCGAAAAAACAAATTCATGCTTTTTTATTCCGCTCAAGCGGTCAAATTGCCACAGCCATGTCCGAAATAGCTTTAATGCCTCCCAGTACAATTAGTATCAGGCATTTTGGTGCGCCTCCAGGCTCTCGCAAATACATTCGGTACCTGCCGCGAACCCTGCTTAACTACGTGTGAACTGCCACTTGCAAGTTTGCATCTCGTGATGAGCGCCGGTGATACCAGACATGCGCGGTATAGATTACGGCTCTGAGCATTTGGAAACGATGACGTTGAACACAAAGACCGTGGCTCTGAGCGTTTGGAAACGATGACGTTGAACACAAAGACCGTGGAGGAAGCGCGGACAACTCGTCCGGCTTTCCCCAATGCGTGTGCGCATGTAAACAATGTGTACACACATCTCCAAATCTCCGCCCGATACGCAGCATTTGCTGCCGTGTGAAGCAGATCGTTTCTAGTTGTGGGCAGCACATCGCCAACTAAGCCGACACCGTCACTGTACTGTTGCCGTACACTGTACTGTACTGTATGCACGCATTTATCATGAAGGGTTCGTGATGCACACTTTGTTCCTGATGACACAGGGTTTCATCCGTGAAGGCAACACATCTGTGCGGCGCACTTAGTGGTCTTGCACAAAGAGGCAGCATGAATGGCGGCGCGGCACGTTTGGGTTCTCGCCTATTAAATGCGTGCAGTATGCATACAACTGCGCTAGGCCACATGCACTACCGAGCAGTTAACTGAAGATGCTTATCGTAAGGGTTAAGCCGTACTGGCGCTTTGCCTGCTGCCGCCATCATGCCTCTGTGCATTTCCGCTGCTTATTCGTAAAGACATCGTCACACGGCACCGTGATAGCGGCCCCTTTGAATTTCTAGTCTGCTTCACCCCATTACGCTTCGGCATTGTGGCAAAGCTGACTTTGGACTCTGCTACTGTCGCAAACAGATCGACTCGTGAAAGCGCTGGTTTGAACCTACAAGATGATAGACACTGGCAGAGGTGGGGGCTTCAAATAAGGCCTTTCAGACTGAATTTGGGCAGGAAGTCCGAAAAATCGGATGTGGAAGAGTTTCAGCGTCCGAAATTTCGGACCTTATCCGTGAATGTGCAGCGCCTATAGGGGCGCCACTGAAAGCCGCATAGCGGTGGCCGTTGGAACCGCTGGCGGGTCGCGTAGCAGATGCCTCATTTGCGCGCGTCCCAGATAATTACTTTTGCTGCAACAGTGTGCGCAAAGGAGCCGCACTTTATATTAGTGGACATGTGTCCGATGTCACAGCTGTGTGGGACAACAATGTCCCCATACGCGACAAGTGTTTGTCACAGACAATCGACAACAAGCTTCTCCTACGAAGTGGAGCGCATCGTAAGTACACCGCTTTCTTTATAACGTCCCGATCACTAATGCCTGCATGCATTGACGCGTGAACAAATGTTTTTTCTCGACACAGCAGCTTCGTTTACGTGCCATGTTTTTATATATAGTAGATTTTGAGGTAGCGCTGTCGCACAGGCGTATAGATTTCACAGGTGAGGCCATGCGAAGGGTCAGCGTTGGTAAAACTTTGAAACCAGCACGATAAACTTGTGAAAGAATAAACGACAAACTTATCATCGGTGCAGGAACATTCTGCACCGATGATCGCATTCCAGTGCCATCAATAGGTAGAATGCAGCCAATTTCGTACAGCACACGTGTGATTCCACGGCGCTTTTGTAAAGGAGCCGTCACCTGCCCTACATTCTCTCGCATTGCGCTTCGCGCCATTCGTTTTTCAAGAGAGCCAAGGTCTCGCGTCTTATCACTAATAACAACCTCATGTGAATTGTAGCGTCTACAATGCAGGCGAGGAGACCAAGTGTAAACGTAGTAGCGTTCGCTGAATATGTAGTGACATAAATGGAGATACAAAAACACGGTAATCGTTCTAACACTGCCATAAAGAAAGCGCGATTGCTTAGCTTCTTCGTCGTACAGCCGCAATCCACCGCCGCCGTCGCTTTCGCTCATGAAATAGCACCGGAAACCTGTAGAAGTGCGTTCCTGGCGATTTTTTGTGTGTGTTTGAGCAGCTGATAACGCAGCAGTTATTTTTCGACATCGCTGAGGCCCGCCAGAGTCGTTAAATCAAGATGAAAAACACATCCATCTGTGCACTCACGTAGACGCTCGCGAGAACACTCCTCGTCGGGACCCGTCAGCGCTTCCGAGCCGTGGCGGCAGACGGCGCCGTCGGCGCTTTGCGCATTGCCTATAATACACTGACGTCTATGGGGCGGCGACTATGCCGTGAAAGTGTCCGAATTTTCGAGCATGTCCGGAAAATCGGGCGTCCGAAAAATCGGCAGTTGACTGTACGAGATTTAAACTATTCGAATATAAATATGATTTAAACTATTCGAAATTATTCAATCAAATCACTATTCGGTTCCAATTCCCTTTGAATGTCAAATTTGCTATTCGCCCATCCCTAGTATATTTCAACCTACCATACAGTTTGCGTGATTCCTAAATTGACAGTTAAAAAGCAAATCAACACATCACCGTAATCACAAATGAAAATTATATGCAATGAAAGAAGAATGAATATTCAATGCCCATTTGAACAAAAGGTCTGGCATGTGGAACTTTTGTGAACAAAATCCTAGCTCACTCGCAAATGTTCAACACAACTTTTATTCAAATAGATTTAGAATAGCAATTCTTGTTTTAATGGATACAGTTCTCATTGCACATTACATATTGCGACATGTTAATTTTATGTGTAGTTTTGAAGAGAATCTCGCTCCCAAAGATAGAAGAATCTTAAAAACTGCATAATGTACTAGAAAAAAATAATTGCACGTTTGAAATCAGCACATGCAAATACTTAAGCTGCAATAGTATCATAAAAATCTGTTGAAAAAGAAAATATTTCTGAAGCAGGGTCTCTAAGGATCAGAGGGACTCCTTGCCTATTAATACAGTAGGTATGTTAAATGGAACAGCTGCCTCTGATACGATTGGTCTCAGGCTTGTATTCTGTAACCCAGTTCAACTCTCAGTAAACGGAACTCCTGTCAGATGGAACACATTTTCTCGGTCCCTTCAGGTTCCGTTTAACGAGGGTCAACTGCATACTAGTTTTCCCCCATTTCAAAATCTGTAGTCCGACTGTATATGTATTACAGCTTTGTTTTAAGGGACACCTACAAGCGTGCCTGAAAGACGCAGCAATGGGAGATCAAGCAGCACATGCCATAGGAGGCCAATGTATGCAAGGTGTCTGCACTCACAGCAAAGCTGTCCATGGTGGACACTCCACCAAGAGGCGCGCCTGTGCTGGTGGACGGTCCAGCTCCCTCGGCACCCGTGTTGCTTGAACAGCTGCCGTCCATTGGCCAGTTTCTTCTGCTGCAGTCAGCGACATGAACAGAGATGAAAGACTTCTCGTAAACCAGTACAGTTGGCATGTTGAAAATGGCTGCCGAGAATATCGAAAGAGCCGGAGATACTAGCAGTGTTCACAGTAATAAACAGAGCGAAAAACTAGAGACGAAAGGGAAGGACAACATGGGACGAGCGCTGTCCCGTGTTGTTCTTCCCTTTTGTCTCTAGCTTGTCGCGCTGTTTATATTACTATGAATACATACCAACTAGCCCAGCTTACCACTCTACCAGCAGTGCTATGTGCTGACAAAATACACAGTGCAAGCCACGTACACACATTCACACATGTCATGCAACAGAGGAACAATGGAATGCAGCTATTTTGCTATGTTAGCTACTTCCAACTTGCCTGTGCTTCTGCAAGTTTTTTAGCAAAGTTCTGGAAGAAGGCACCAAGTAAAATGGCTCTGCTCACTGCAACCATTACAGAATGATTCTATGTTGCTATCAATGCAATTAGAGACAGCAACCATGCAGTAAAGGCAAAAGGTTCATATGGGTACATATGGATGGCGGTATAAAAAGTGCAAGTCATCTAGCGCAGTGTTTCTGGCAAGCCCTTCTTGCCAGCATGGTTCTTGCAGATGCCTTTGGCAATGTGGGCTTTCACGAAAGTATTTTCGTTGCACACAAGTGTCAGTTTTGAATATTGTTCAGGACAACGGGTGTTCAGAGGCCTGCTAAGTTAACTGACTGGGGCAGCCAAACATGCCAGAATAAAGCAGAGCTGCCACTTAATAATGCGTACACTTGAGGGGACTGAATAAGGTTCGTATTACTGAGGAGTGTGTAAACAAGCACTGATCCTGTAATCATCGCATTTACTGGATTGTAATGCGGATTTTTTTACCAATTTTCTTTGCCTGAAATAACACTCTTGTTACAATCTAATACAGTAAAAGCTCGTTAATTCGAACTTGAAGGGGACCATAAAATTGTTCGAATAAAGTGGAGTTCAAATTAGCAGGCGGGCACTAGAATTAACGAAAATTGTGCCACACTGCATGGGCAGAGCCCAAAGAAGGCACCTCTGGACTCGTTATCGCAAATTAGGTGCTACCACACGTCTGTGGCAGGTGATTTCGTAAATTGGGCTCATGGAGCTCTAACAGCAAACAAATTAATTGATCAGTCACCAATACACCAGAAAGAAGCACCGACATGCATTCATGCGAACAGAGAGCCTTAATGTCAAAATATACGATGCTATTCATGCTCCAAAACACATTTCTTTACATGGCAGAGATAACTGAATCAAAATTGAAAGTAATCAGTAATTTGCATTTGCTTGAGTTCCTTCTGTCGCGACTCCATGAGCATCCTTTGCAGCTTGCTCAAGAGCTCCAGCGCGGCGTCCAAACTCTCGCCTGCTGAGAAATTCTGCTGTTTCGCTGTTTTGCATCTCTAGTACATTTGCTTTGGTTGGTTCTGCAAACATTGTGATCGCTCGGGGCCGACTTCCGGTAGGAGCAATCAAAACCAGGGGCTCCCAATTCAAATTAACTGTTGTGGATACTGACGAGTTCGAAATATAGGGCGTTTTCTAGTAGAACTCGTTGTTGGGCTAGTTGGTGCATTGCATCAAGGAATTATACCAGCCGAAAACAGACGAACACAGGAAACGGTGAAGGAGACAGGAAAGCGGCTAGCCATGAAAATAGGAACATTGAAAAGGGCCCACTGTATAAGAAAGATGTTCTAGTAGAACTCGTTGTTGGGCTAGTTAGCCCAACTAGTCGCTTTCCTGTCTCCTTCACCGTTTCCCTGTGTTCGTCTGTTTTCGGCTGGTATAATTCCTTGAGGGCGTTTCCCCCCATAGAAATACACAGGGCTGTGCCGGGACTAGGACGTCAGTTCGAATTAACCGGGTTTGAATTAACAAGCTTTTACTTTACTAACCAAAGAATACCGCAATGCACAACTTCAATAGAACTCTCCAGTTTCAGAGGTTTCATGTTATATGTTGGTAACACGTGCAAGTCTGAATCCATCCCAGCATGTGTCCATTGTGCTAGTGATTCCATTGGTGTGCAGTGGTGACTTCAGCCAGGAGATTGCATTCGTCTGTTCGTTTAAGAATTATGGTTTAAGAAGTGTTCCATATCTAATAAACTCAACGGAACCAAACATATAATCTGGGTAGCAGAGAGTGGCAAGGAAAAATTCCCTGCACACTCAACCTCTGTTCAAAAAGTGAATTTTTTTTTTGGCTCTTCACACATAAACATAATGCTTTCTCTTGCCGTAGGGCCTTGCCTTAAATTTGTAGTTTTATATTTTTCTATTTAAGGTGACTGAAAGGTCACCTTTCACATTACATTCTAGTATATACCAGGGGTGTGCCAATACAGAATTTGGCACTTCGAAGCAAATTCCGAGAATCGAAGCAAAGTCCGAATCGAATTTATTATTTTGGCTATGAATAGTTTGTTATACAGCAAATATTGTATAGGAAAATTACGCACCGACAGCACTGCTTAACAGGAACACATACAGTAGAACCCCGCTGATACGTTTTTGAAGGGACCGTAAGAAATAAACGTAAGAGACGGGAAACGTAAGAGCCGAAAAACAGGAAAAACGACAAAATATTTAGTTGTACAGAATTTTATTTCAATGCTTACGAGCAGCACGAAAATTGGCGCGCTCAGCCGCGATCTAGTCCATGGATAGAAACGCGGAGCTGGGGACGGCCTCATCCACAGAAATGTAATCAACGTATGTGATCTTTTTAACACCAACAGCTGTAAGCATGAAAGAACTAAGCACACGCAATCACGACCAGCGCGGCAAGTCCGACCGCGAACAGCGCGCACGACCATGCGAGCTCCAACCAGCTCGAACCGCTCGAACTCCTCCCGTCCTCCGACAAATAATGATGATGATGAGTCTACGCCAACGTGATGGCAGAAGTGAATGCCAATCTCGAAGGCCTTGCTTTCGCAACCAATTACGTCATAGACGCCATGTTTGTGCAATACAAATCTCAAAGGCTGTGCTTTTGTCAATAGTAAATGCCGATCTCAAAGGCCTTGCTTTCGCGAGCAATTACGTCATAGACGCCATCTTTGCAAAGCGAATCTCGAAGGCCATGCTTTTGTTTGCATCAATTGAAAGATCCTGTTGCTTGCGCCTCTCATGCGGCTAATATTACGGTAAAACCAGGCCAAGCTGCGTGAAAATGCACCATGGCCGCTCTCTTCGGTAGTCACTCGGTCGGCTCCGAGCGCACTTCGCGATGTATCATACGGGAATGGTCCGACAGTTACGACGTAACAGCGGGGTTCCCAATACATTGTATCCTATGGGAGCTATGCCGGGACCGGCGGAAAATGACGTAACAGCCGGGAAAATGCACCAGTGAGGAACGTAACAGCGGGGTTCTACTGTATGCGGTTATTTAATGATGTCATGAAGGAAGGATAGCTGCTTCGTAAGTTTGGGAACGAACGACACCACTGTGCACGTCAGCATTCATCCAAACAATGGAAACAGCCACTCGCTAGACACCAGTGCCGATGTGCTAATCTCGTCACAGTGTAAGCCTTTAAGCTTGCTTTCTCAATTGGGAGGAGCAATGGCAACCGATTGGCATGATGTTCATTGCAGGTGTTCATCTTAGGATAACCCAGAAAAGTGCTGGGTTTTGGAGAGCCTGAAACGAATGTCAATGCCTTTTATGCACTTGTTTCGGTGGAATGGGGCTAGCCAAGGTGGCAAATTGGAAAACTGAAAAACCTCCCCAACAAGGCAGTCTGGGAATGTTGGCAATCTACTTTTAAAAAAGGTAAGCGCACAATGAAAACTCGAACGAAAAAAAAAAGCACATGCACACATTACAACTTTTCCATCTACGCTTTACTTGTGCATTTGCCTTCCTTAAAAATTGAAAACTGAGAAACGAGCTTCCGAACCAGACCAAGATGTCAGTGGCACTCAGTGGGGCCGTTGCGGAACTACAGCAGCCTAAAAGAAATGCTGAATTATTTGCCACCGTGGCTGGCAAGACATTACATAATGGCACGTTTGATTTAAGAGAAGATGTGTCAGTTGTGCACTCTGAAAACATGTTCTGAATGTACGCATTGATGTTTTGGTGTGGTTGAATACTTCAAATAGTAAGAGCAGCCTTTGAATCTAATCGAATACTGCACCATTCGAATCAAATATTCACACACCACTTGTAAATGTGGCCCTTAAGGAACTAGTTCACACCTGTGCTTTCAACGAGCGCCGCCGGATGTTCCTCACAGCTGCGGCAGCTGCACCGACCGGTGTGCCACCACGCACGGCCAGGGTGCCCTTCTCGACTGGCGTGCCCATGCGCCTGCTGGAGGCGAGAGTCCCACTGCTGGTCCCAAGCCGGGACATCTTGGAGGCACTGCTGGAGGGTGTGCCACAGTACGCTCTCTTGCTGCTGCCCAATGTTGAGGGTGTAGCCTTGCGACGGCTCTCCTAAAAGGTAGGGCAAACAAGCAAATTCGACTTGCAACAACGCAGTAGCATCACGCTAATCCCCTTCAGATGCTACACCATGTTGAGATAAAATCGAAAACAAATCAAAGTTGCACTACACTCAAATCTTGTTATGACAAAGGTGGAGCTAAAATTGCTTTGTTATACCCATTAGTACTGCCCTCTACTGAAATACATTCAGTGTGAACCTTTAAATGTACAAAGAAGGAGACAGTGTTGCAGCCTGGGTTAATGCTATACAGCCATGCATGCAACAAAAATTTATTAGAGCAGCGAAAAAAAAACCCTTAAAAGTCAGCTCCGTGAATGAGCAGCTCGCAGCATGCAACCCAGTTCACCAATTTAACCACTAATCCCGTCTGCTTCGCCGTACAAATGAGACGCATGAGGTGCAGGCCAATGAATCTCTAAGCACTGGCTTAACTTGGCCAGCTTGCGGCCCCCTTTCCTAAACGGATGCTATCTCAAAGGCCACGCCTAGCCGCACCAGCATTCAGTGTTCACTGGCCACTGTAATGAATGTACACTGCTACACAGTGGCTTATCACACCGACCTCCACACTCTGGGCTGTCGCACTGCACAGCCGTGTGCGTTCTTCGAGGAGTGAATATGTCAGCCTGTGTGGCACACAATGCTGCAGTGTGCGAGAGAGAAAAGTGCAATGGAGGATGGCAGTAATGAGCAGGTGCATGCACACTGCTATGTGGGGCTGACTGTGTGGCAGTAGTTTCGAATTACCACACCAAATATTGCGGAAAGCATACAGCCTGAGCAAAAGTTTAGGAATCTTCAGGCTTGGAATATTACTGTGTCTAAGGGGATATCCGGGAGAATTTTGTTTACTTCATATCCACCATTTTGTTTTATTCCATTTCGAGTGTACTAACAACATGACAGTGTCTACAGTATATCGCAGATAATGTCAAGACTGTTCCAATAGGATCAGCACTGCAATGCACATTGTGTTAGAGGCTAAAGGCAGCTAAATACCAAAATGCCCATGTGTATGAAACAAAATATTGACTGGCACCTGCAATGTGGTGTCCCTTCGCATTTAATACTTTGTAAGCGGGGTGAACGGATTTGAATTTATGGGTTCTGCAGAGCCCTAGTTTGTAGATTACAATATAGTTTCTTGCAAATCACGAAACGTTCCTTAGCCATAAATTCTGTTCAAAATTTACAGTGCAAACATCCTGAGAATGTCGTGTAATCTAGATTCCGCAGTACTCTACAACAGACTGAAATATTCACTATCTAGGTCTGCTGCAGTAAGTGTACACCTTGACTCAGTAGAAAGCATCAAAAACATTAGTGCCAAATGTGCAGAGCAAGATTTCAGACCAGAGTACATTTGCAGCATTGCCGACAGAGAAAAAAAAAAAAAGCAGTCACTGGTGTGGGGTCTCAAGAGAAGTGCTCATGGAGCACATGGACATTTATTAGCACACAAATAAGTGCATGAACACATTAACACAAATAACACAATAGAATGCCAATATAACACACAATGTACAGTGAACGTGGCGTGGCAACATTCGACCCACCACCGACCTCCTTTGAGAGATGACTTGAACAATTCCGAGCCCCAAGAAGAGCGATTGCTGTTCCTCATGTGCTCACCTAAGCTCGCCAACAGGGAGGAGTTACCGCAGGAATAGATATGCATTACATGTGCATGTAATATTTTATGACGAGCTTTTTTTTTTTTTGCTTAGATTCAGAAAAAATACTTTAAAAATCCGATTGTTTGGCAATTTTCCCCACCATTTAGACTAGAGTCTCCCTTGAAGAGGAATGTTACAGGCGTCCTTACCCTTGCAAGGCGCTCACGTTCCTTTTCTTGTGCGTGAGCTTGCTGTTGAGCGTCCAGGTGCTCGAGGAAGTCCTTTCCCCATACAGCGAATATCTTGTTCGACCCGCTGTATGTTGCGATGAACTTCTCGATTTCTTTTCGCAGCTGAAAACCAAAATGTCAACAAAGCTCAGCATGCCAGAATGAAAAAATAACGACTCGAGTGTCCAGCACAAGCTTAAATCATTAGTCAGGTTTTACAAGCAACAATGCCGGAAAAAAATATTTTTTCAGGCCTGTTGATTACTGAAAGATGACCTGTGTTAACTTATCACACTGAATATCAATCACCATCAGCAGAAGCACACAGCGCACCCCTCTTCCCTCTTTGCCTTGACCAGCAACCACAAAGATCCTTTCCCCACTATCTCCTATGTAGAGCGAGCAAAGACTCACTCACTTAACAAGTCCGACCATTTTACAGTATAGCTGTCAAGCTTTCGTTTGTCCGTTTCGTGCTAACAGAAATTATCATCAACATCAAGAACGGCCTCTACCTGGCACAGCTGTGCCTAGCACGTGCAACACGATAAGTTAAGCATGATCAAGCCTAATTAAGCTCAGAAAATTAAGCCATTTCTAATTAAGACAAATTACTAAGCTAACCCGGATTAAGTAAAGTTTGCCTAGCTAGGTAGGGGGTTAAGCCAGGCCGAATTAACGTAGATGAAGGTAATCCAAATATCGAAACTGCCAATTCCAACCATCCGTGATCAAGCCAGTCGTATGTGTGCGGATTTACTAATTCGGATTATCATAATCTGGATTAAGACAAATAGAGATTGAAAGGTGGTTGATTAGCTCTGCTTTGCGAACCCGTGCCAGATTGAGCCATGCTTGCTTAAGTCATGCCAGATAAAGTAAATCCCATTGGTGCTTCGACTGAGTCTGTACTAGGTTGGCCCCCACAGTGATGTTATTGACTGAAGCTGTTTTGGAGCAGGCTTTGGGAGCAGCAAAAAGTGCGTTTTGAAGCAGGTAAAAAGGCTTTTGGAGCAGCCAAAAACGGGTTTGGGAGCAGGGAAAACAGGTTTTGGAGCAGCTAAAAGCTCACTGCCAAGTGGAAAAATGAACCGTGTGAAACAAAACAGTCAAATAAGGAGGAACTCTTCTGAAATAAAAAGTTCTGTCCAATAATGGGTGTTTGCATAACACCATTGGATCACCTAACAGCCCCATAAGCGTAAACATTGGCGTTGCGGTCTTATAATGGCTTAGGGTGGCCAAACAAACAACGCAGGTAGTGTTTCCCAGCTACAGTAGAATCTCGGTGATACGAATCTGCAGGAGGAGCAACAATATTCGTATCGGCCAAAATTTCGTATCATCAAAAAACTAGCAAAACCTGTTTCCAAATCACGATATACGCACAAAACATTTATTTCCGTCAAAAGAACTCGCGTATGCCTTTCTGGGACACACGTGAATGGACCAATAAGGGACGGCACAGCTGGCTGCCGCAAAAGTGCGCGTCAAAGCTTCGCATGAGGCCAACTGAATCCATCATAGTAACAACACAGAACACTTTGGTAACAAGCGAAGATCGACATGAACGCCGAAAGGCTTCGTGCCAGGGGCGTAGGCAGAAATTTTTTTCGGGAAGGGGGGGGGGGGGGGGGGCTGGCTACGTTCCTGCTTCGTGCCTTTTTTTTACGCCTTTAATCTACCGCTGCGTTAGCCGCGTACCTTCGGAGCTCGCAGTCGCTATCGATGATCGCGTTGATAGCGACTGGTTTCGTGCGCGGCGGTTGTGGCAAACGGTAGTTCCGTTTTCAATCTGCCTGCGCTGGCCGCGCACGTGCCTTCAAAACTACGTCGTTTGTTGCTATCTATAATCGCATCTGCCGCGGTTTTGTCCGCGGCGTTTGCGGGAAGCAGAGTCGCTTGGACTGGGTGGGCGTTGAACACGCGTGCACTTTCGGAGTTCCGTCAGTTTCGCCGACGCCATACACGATAGTGTCAAGAGCGACCGCGGTTTCGCCCACAACGGTTGTGGCAAACGATAACCACAGTTCCGACAGTGTGCACACTGGCCGCGCGCGTACTTCCGAAGCTACGGCATTCTGCTCTCGGCCGTTGCTCGACGGCTGGGGAATTTCACGAATCTGTATCAGCAGGTTACGTTTACATCAACGCCTCCTAAATTGGTTTACTGTGGGTTCGCAAAAAGCCTGGATCGGATTGGGTTGCAATTTTTCTCAAGTCCAAATACGTCTGATGTGCAGGTCTTCGGAGTTTTCAACACACCTGCTGAATTCTTGTGCTGCTTCGTGGCCACAATGTGCCTCTTGCTTGTAGCATGTCGCTGTATCGCTGCAAAACCATGCTGTTCGTGGTTAATAGACCGACTGCAGACAATGCAAAATCCACCGGCATGGCTGCCTTGGTGACACCAAGATGATATAGTGTCACCATTTTCGTCCATCTTGTTCAAGATGTCGACATTGTCCGTGTGACCGTGGTATAACACTGGTTCGAGTAGCAGAACTTAAAAAAGGGGGCAAAAATAAGACAGTCATGGACGCCGCTGTACTAACAGCTGAAACTTTACTTCTGTGTTGCTGCGGCGGTGCGGTCACACCAGTTCGCGGCGAGCCGCTCCTTCCAAGGTGCATTTTTGGGGGGGTCACGCCAATTTACAGCAGTCTGAAGAGGGTTATGTCGGCCCCCAAAAGCCTGAGCAAGCCAAACCAGCTTAACTAGCCTACCCATCAACCTGCATCCGGTCAGGTCCCCCAGAAAGCGCCGGGCAGCGTGTCGCAAAAAGTGATGCACGAACCCATTCCTCTCGCAGCACGAAAATTTTGCCGCGCGGTAGTTTTGGAGTGTCGCGTTTTGCCGGCGGCGGCGCGCTGCGCACGTTTTCCCGCTAGTGTGCTTATAGTCTGGCGCACTTTTGGCGCAGAACAGCGGAGATGTAGCAGGATGTAACAGGTTTCACGTCTTGGCGCAGTTTGGTGCAACTGGCGCAGCTCTGTCGTTAGTCCAGCTATGCACCACTAGGGCAAGCTGCCGAAATGTTTCTTGTCCTAATTCACTTCGCAGTGCATTTCCAGTGGTGGTATGCACAAGAAAATACGGTACAGAGCTGCTGAACACAAAGGAGAAAAAAGGTTCCTGGCAGCGCAACATTTTGTTTACACTGAAATGACGTGGAAATTCTTGCTGTCAGGAGAGAAGTTACGATTATATTAATGCGAAGCAGTTTCAGGGCTCCTTTAAGGGGGAAGCAGTTTTTAGACAAAGTGTTATACCGTCAACTCCCGCTACAACGAAATTGACGGGACGCACAAAAAAGTTCGTTGTCGCGGAATTTCGTTGCAGTGATATTCTATCTATAGACCACAAAAGTTAGGAAGATCTGATCATCATGACTCGTCCTTTGGTCCCGGCAAGCACATGCATTGTCCTTTGCATTTAACTCTCGCCAACTCTGACGTACTTGGCCGCACATCGAGTGAATGTATTTTCTCGCTGAAAACACAATAAATACAGGACATTTAGCACTAAACTTGGGGTGCGGGTTATACGCGAATTTCGGTGCACAAGTTGGCTTCACAGTAATGCAAGGAAAGCAGCTTTGCGTCAATATGCGAGTTATACACGTGGGTTATACACGAGCAAATACTATATGCAGGCTACCCTCGAAGCGCGCCGAGCGCGTAGCGCCGCGAAGGAGCGTGCCAAAGTTCACTAGAGGCTAACTGAAAACGAAGTGCCGAAGCTCCGCACTACCACAATCATAAGCGAGAGAAAGGAAAGCCGAAACACTTCGTGCCGTTTTACGGCTTTATTGCCTTTAATCTTTCTTCCAGTGTGTTAGTTGCGTACTTCAGCGTATTCAATATCGATGATCGCGATGATAGCGACCGCGGTTTGCTGCGCAGCGGTTGCGGCAAAGGTAGTTCCGTTTTCAATCTGTGCGCGCTGGCCGTGCGCGTGCCTTCAAAACTGCGTCGTTGCTATCTGTGATCGCGTCTACCGCGGTTTTCACCGCAGCATTGCTTCGAGTCTGTGCAGGTACGTTGGATGCGCGCGTACTTTCGTGCTCGCCCATGATCGCGTCGACCCGACCGCAATTGTGTTAGCAACGGTTGCGGCAGGACGTAGTTACGCTTGGACTAGGTGCGCGCTGGCCGCGCGTGTGCCTTCAAAACGCCGTGAATGTCATTCACGATCGCAGGGCATGTGACAACGAGCAGTAGTTTTGTTTTGAGTGCTATGTCAAAACAATGGCGGGAGTTACTGAAGAACAATTCTTGCGCAGCCCGAACGCGCATCATGGCGAATGGACACCTGTCGCCGAGCATCTCAATGGCGAATAATTTACCGGAATGTGCGTGTGGTAGTAGGAAGCATGCGTCCGAGGAAGACACGTACGGGTTTTGCGATGCAGCCGCACGGCTCTGGCAAAGAGAAATGTAGAGTTTCTAGCGGAATTTCGCGGCAATCCTAGGCAAGCTCCTTTTCCTTATGTGGTGGCGCTCGCGAAAACTTCGTTCAAGCAGAAATACCCAGAAAAAGTATTCGTTGTGACGAGACATTTTTCGCATTGTTTTCTATGGGCGGCTGATGCGGAATCGAAAATTATTCGTTGTGGCGGAAATTTCGTTGTAGCGGTATTCATTATAGCGGGATTCGACTGTATTGTCTAGGCTCGGATGATGAAAACTTCAGCGATTATATAAAGTCGAGCCCGACTATATCGAACCCGTTTATATCAAATTATCCTGTATATCGAACAATTTCTAAACACGGTAAATTTACATTGAGAATATATAGCAAAAGTTACTGTTACATCGAACGAAAATAGCAACGACAACCGATATATCAAACTCCATGTGCCTCAAAAGTGCCCCAGCAAGTTGGCTTTCCCTCGCGGTGGCGGGGAAAACTGCCGGCGCCACCCTAGAAAAAGTGGTTTAGACCCGGCTGTGCACGGGCGAACACCCCCCTGCAAGAAATGATCCTGACCCGCTCGCAGCACTTAGTCGTGCTTTCGCCGAGGCGCGGACATGGAGGAATGGGTGCACAGGGCGGTAGAAGTGAGCGCCATTTTTTCTTTCTTTATGCTTGTGTGCCTGCTGCTGCCTGTTTTCTTCGAGTCCTCATTCAGCGTGGTCCGTGCTGGCGGTGTTGCCTGTTGGTGCTCTGTGAACTTTATTGGCACGCTGTCGTCATGGCTTGTGCAAAGAGGCAGAATTTGCCGTTCGCCGCGAAACTCGAAATCATAAATCGGGTCGAGCGCGGTGAAAAGAAGTCCGACGTCGCCGCCGCGTACAAAATTCCAAGGAGCACCTTGAGTACTATCCTGAAGAACAAAGCAGACATCAGGGCCAAGTCGGACAAAAGGCCAGGTGCCCATGGCGCCCGACGTGTGGGTGTGTCCAGATAAGATCGAACACGAGGTCCCGGTCACCATTCCCGATTTTGATGAAATTTACTGTAGGTCTAGGCATTACACCCAGAACAATGGTTTCGCAGTTAGTATTGCGAAGAAAAATTTTTTTCGCCTGAAAAAAAATATACAAATTTTGGCCGCAAAAAACACTTTTCCGCCAATTTTGCGATTTCTTAATTTTGAGCGCACCTAGGGAAAAAACGGTGCACTTCTTCGTCACAATATTTATTCCCCTTAAAGAACAAGTGAAATACAATCTTATGAGTCTTTTATTTCCCTTGCTTGTCGAAGCACTTTTGAAGAAAAAAATCACAAACTTGGCAAATCGCACAAAATACCTTTATTTCGGGAATTTATTGCTGCATACAAGTTAAAGTGAGGATAATAAAACTCGGTACATATTAACTTTGATACTTTCGCTCTCTTTTAAAATAATTTGCTTGGTTTTATCGCGTTCTGTTTCACTTGATGAGTGGGCTGAAACGTAAGTGATTTACCAAAAACGCCGAAATTTGAAAATGTTTTTCTCAAAAAGGCCATTTTTAATTTTTTTTAAAATCCCTCTGATTGAAGTCAAGGACGTCATCTACAATTCTGCAGAAAAAGACGTTGCATTATTTTGGTTGCTAACAAGTTATAGTGCGTCGAATGTGACCATACCAGCCTAGCGGCCGCGTCGTTCGTTATGTGCTGAAACTCGGATATAAGTTGCTAAAAATACTTGTACGTGACTTAATCACAAATCAGTAGCTCCACGCCAACAAATGCGCAGCCAGGTGTCATGGTTCAGCAAGCTTAGTCTTGCGATCAGCCGCTTGACAAACCCGCGCAGCAGCGGCCGTTCCATGCTGCGGGCGCTCACTTTACATGAGTGCCGCTTCGAATGCGGATAAGCTCCGCTTGCGCGCCAAACTACGCTCAGAGGACGAACGAGAGAAGTAATGCATCACTGTGAAAGTTAAAGGCTGTTAAGTGCTAACAAATGTCATAGTATGCAACGAAAACTCTGCCGGCAATTTCCCAGTGAGCGCCTCCAGTAGTGCGCTCATATGTTGCTTTCTCTCTTCTGATGGCCTAAAGATAATTAGTTTCATTCTATGAGAAACATATGACACAAAAGAAAGCCATTGACATCTAAAGAAAACTGTCATACGTGCTTCCGATGGTCGAACAACTCAAACTGCAGTTGTTCATCTCGTGCCAGAGCACTTGTCAGCCGGCTGTGAAAAGAAGTGTGTCCAAGTCCTTTGCTTCATTAAAGAACCGCTTTTACAATGCTGTATTGTTGTGCGTCCACAGATAGAATATCCAACGCAAGTCGAGCGTTTACACGATATTTTGCGGCTTCGCGCATAACAGCAGGGAAAAAAATACATGCGTGCTGTAATGAAGGCGCTCACTGGGAAATTGCCGGCAGAGTTTTCGTTGCATATTATGACATTTGTTGGCACTTAACGGCCTTTAACTTTCACAGTGATGCATTCCTTCTCTCGTTTGTCCTCTGAGCGTAGTTTGTGCGCGCAAGCGGGGCTCATCCGCAGTCGAAGTGGCACTCATGTAATATGAGTGCCCGCAGCATCGAGCTGCCGCTGCTGCGGGCTTCTCAAGCGGCTCATCGCAAGACAAAGCTTGCTGAACCATGACACCTGGCTGCGCATTTGTTGGTGTGGAGCTACTGATTTGTGATTAAGTCACGTACAAGTATTTTTAGCAACTTATATCCGAGTTTCAGCACATAACGAACGACGCGGCCGCTAGGCTGGTATGGTCACATTCGACGCACTATAACTTGTTAGCAACCAAAATAATGCAACGTCTTTTTCTGCAGAATTGTAGATGACGTCCTTGACTTCAATCAGAGGGATTTTAAAAAAAATTAAAAATGGCCTTTTTGAGAAAAACATTTTCAAATTTCGGCGTTTTTGGTAAATCACTTACGTTTCAGCCCACTTATCAAGTGAAACAGAACGCGATAAAACCAAGCAAATTATTTTAAAAGAGAGCGAAAGTATCAAAGTTAATATGTACCGAGTTTTATTATCCTCACTTTAACTTGTATGCAGCAATAAATTCCCGAAATAAAGGTACTTTGTGCGATTTGCCAAGTTTGTGATTTTTTTCTTCAAAAGTGCTTTGACAAGAAAGGGAAATAAAAGACTCATAAGATCGTATTTCACTTGTTCTTTAAGGGAAATAAATATTGTGACGAAGAAATTCACCGTTATTCCCCTAGGTGCGCTCAAAATTCAGAAATCGCGAAATTGGCGGAAAAGTGTTTTTTTGCGGCCAAAATTTGTATATTTTTTTTTTCAGGCGAACAAATTTTTTTTCGCAAAACCAACTGCGAAACCATTGTTCTGGGTGTAATGCCTAGACCTGCAGTAAATTTCATCAATATCGGGAATGGTGACCGGGACCTCGTGTTCGATCTTATCTGGACACACCCGTGTGCGCACTGCTGTGTACGAAGATGTTGAAGCGGCCGTTTACAAATGGTTTGTGGACGTTCGGTCACGAAACATCCCGGTGTCCGGGCCTATGATCGAGCAGAAAGCCAAGGACCTTGCTTTACTGCTTGGCAGGAACGATTTCCAAGGCGGTTCAGGCTGGCTGGTGTTTCCGCCGAAGTTTGGAGCGAGCTGGCAGAGTTCCCGGGAGCTATCGACGGATCGACATTCAACGAGTTCGTCAGTGCGGACGATGATGTTGCCATCATGGGTGAGCTACAAGATGAGGACTACGTTGCAGACATTGTGCCGACCACGAGCCAAAGCGACAGCAATAAGGAAATTGACAATGGCCCATTGCCTACATCCTCCGAAGTGATTAGTGCACTTGCGTTGGTCCGGCACTATTGCGTGAATGTGGAAGGTTGCGGCCTCAGCTGCTCCGACTCGTTGGACAACGTGGAGGCGTGCGTGCTGTCGCAGGCAGCGAAGTCGTTACAGAAGAAAATCCAGGACTATTTTGTTCCAAAGTAGGGCACACAAGTAAGCCACCATATTAATAAAGTACTTTTCTTATTGTTATGTGCCTTTGTGTCAAAATCCTATAGCGGGCCTATATCGAATTATGCCATATATCGAACTAATAAACGTTTTTTGGCGAGTTCGATATACCCGGGTTCGACTGTATATCGTCATGTGCCAATATCAAATACAAACTCTGGCTTTATGTAAACTATGCCATTATTTTTAAGATTAGTTATTGAAGACATCTGATGACATATTTATTAACCCCTTAACTGCTTTGGACGAGCAGAGCTTGTACTGCCCAAACTGTCCCCAAAGTGCTTTGGACGAGCAGAGCTCGTCCTAGCTGAATAGGTACTCCCCTCTAGCGTTCAGGACAAGAGGCGCTCTTCTACAGCTTAGATTGCATGTAATCCACCAGATGGCAGCATTTACTTGACAATTTATTTTTCTCCTGTGGAAAGAGCGCGGTTTTTGTACGAAAAGATGACTTGCGGTGACGGCCACCCATGCATAGCTGGCTCGTCATCACGAAAAAGAAGCTTTTCATTTTCGTCATCTTCTTCGAGTGATGATGATTCAGACACAGATGTCTATCTTGTGTCCGGAAGTGAAGACAGCGATGGCAGTGAATTGAACATCTCCTCCAGTGATGATGAAAACAGCTCGGAAGCGAACATCGCGAGTGCTCGCCAGTGGATCCTGCTTGATGCGGACAATCCTCCTGTGAAGCCTCCTCGCTTTCCATTCTTGGCCATTCCAGGCAAGACTCAACTTGTCATCGCCAGATGACCTTATGGAATATATTCAGCAGTTTCTTCAAAAGTGCTTCATTTGCTCTCGGAAGCGAGGAGAGAACGGGAAAAAAGTTGAGAAAGGAAACTCGCTTTTGGTGCAGGAGCTGCAACAGGCCCCCTCGCATTATTCCGTGTTTTGATTTGACTAAGTAAGTGGTACAAATATTTTTGCAACATCGACTAGCTACTTTTTAATACAATCAGATTCGAAATCAGCAATAAAAAAATAGGCACTTTTGGTTGGGAAATTTTCAAAAAAATAAAGCACTTGAGGCGTTAAACTGGCTGAACAGATCTAGCTGAATTAACCGTCACTGGATTATACACGTGCCAAAGAGTGTAAAAAGTGCAATTTTAAGGTTATAGTTTTTACAGAACAAAAGTTATGAAGCATTAAAGTTGTCATTCGAATGACAGAAAAGCACTTGAATTCAGCCTTTCTAAAAAATTTACACCTTCCTGAAGTCACATTTGGCATCCTGCAGCCCTCACTAAACACAGTTTTTCAGCAAGATAAAAGTGATCATAACCGAGTGTGCGAAAGCTGGGGAAACTGTCAGAAGACAAGGGCTACAAAAAATAGAAACCGGGAAAATATAGTAATGAACAACATACTATTGGTTGGTGATGCGACATAAAAGGCTGTACTAATAGCTACAATGATCTAGGATGCATGAAACTTAGAGGTTATGCATCAGTAATGGCAGAATCTTAAAGTAACATTCCCAAAATATGACAGCTTTAGCAGTTTTCAGTCCCAAAAAGCAGAAAAAGATCTTGGCAACGTTTGCAAATGCTCTCAACATTGCCAGTATACCAATCTTGAAATGAGAAACCAGAGAGGAAGTTGTTGCGACTGGCGTCAACACCCCGAAAGTGGCAGAATGTGACACACCTGATTTAACACAGTTGCAATGCCCTGCGAGGCATTGGGAGTCAATGCCAACAGCGACATTGCAATGGCACACACACACGCACACAGAAAGCACTGCATTTCTGCAGAAGCAGCAGACACCTACCCTCGGGATCTCGACCTGCAGCCGCTGCCTCTCCTTGGCCTCGAGCAGGAGGCGCCCTCCTCGGTTCGTAAGGCGCGATGGATCCGAGGCGAGCTTTTCCAGCTCAAGCGACCTGGACCACAGGGCTTCATGCCGCTCCGCTTTGGCTATGATCACCTTGTTCTCCGAGTAGAACTCTTTCAGGGCCTTCAGCTGCTCCTCCAGCAGCGCCAGTCGTTCCTCAGAAATGTCTGGAAAGGCACAATGCTAAAGTGAACGAAAATGCATTCCACAGGCAATAAACAGAGCATGAACACATTGATGAATTTCTCATTTCCAGTTGGCGGGGGTGGGACTGCCCAAAGCATTTTGGTGCAGCTTGGAGAAGGTTCATTATGGGGCAGGCCAATATGAAATGTGCAGCCTTTGACAGTGAAGCCACTTGCTGCACGCAGATTTTGATAAACTTGGTAAACTTTTAATTTGGAGCAGCCACCGCAAAAGAAAAGGTGCATTACTGCCATAGCAAGGCAAACTGAAAAATAATGCGACATAATTTATAATTATAAGCTTTTTCTTTTCAATGCACCAGAGTGGGCGAAGTGCCTGGAAAGCAGCTTCAATTACCCAACTTTGAGGGGATCCTTTCTCAAATGCCATAAAATACCGCAAATACCGTAAAATATAGCTAAGAACAACAGAGAGCTGAGCTAGTTGGTAAGTATTCATTCTAAAAAGACAGGGCGTGCAAACACGGGCACAAGTAAGAAGTCAGGACACCACAAACGCCGACTAACAACTGAAGAGACGCACAACGGCGGAAAAGAACGAAGGCACGAAAACTTATCTGCGCATGTCCATGCGATAGGCGAACCTATCAATCCGGCACACGTGGGGGCCTACCCGAAAGATAACTGTTAAGGCATATGAGTTCATCTTTATGCAAGTTAATCGACTGTTGGCTCACGCATGCGCTACCACTATTCTCAATATGCCACGCCTCAATCATCAGACGCGTTTCTTCATTCCTATGCCGGTACAACACTATGCATTCATCGAATTTAGGCAAAGCATTTACAATCTCGACAATGTAAAGATAGATTAGAAGGTGAGCCTCCGGTTAGCGATCTCTTATGTTCCAATAATGTCTGGTTAATGCAGCGGCCACTCTGTCCTACGTAGAAGCGGCCGCAGCTGAAAGGGACCTTATACACCACACTGGTACGGCAATCAGTGAATTTGTTTGTGTGTTTTACGAAACAAATATCAGTTTGCTTCTTTTCTTTTACTCGCTCATTCTTCCTCTGCACAGCGCCACAAATCTTACCTAGCTTATTGGCAGTCGTGAAAACAACATTAACGCCGTATCTACTTCCTACTTTCTTTAGCCTGTGAGATACGCGATGAATGTACGGTATACCTACGACATGTTTCTTCCTATCGCTTTCTGCAACCATGCTAGGACTTAATACAATAGACTTCTTAAACCGTTCAGCGA